>NW_022282002.1:0-8878 GCF_004355925.1 Anarrhichthys ocellatus | reverse complement strand
TCTCTCTCTCTCTCTCTCTCTCTCTCTCTCTCTCTCTCTCTCTCTCTGATGATAGTATTTCTCATCAGTGTGTGTTTTGTAACTTGATAGGCTAGGAGAAGACCAGATTTCATGGTAAGGCTGGCAGAAATATATGTGTGTGTGTGGGCAGAGCTTTGTGTGTTCAGTATGTGTGAATGTAAAGTGTCACAGCTGCTGTCACTGTTTAGATGAAGCGACTGCTGAGCTGCTGTGCAGTTTGTCTTCCGCTTCTGGCTGTCAGCAGCCTGCATCCCTCCACCAAAGCACACGTTTCTTTTTTTGATTTAAATATTCCTTCAACAGGCAGATTGGTTCAAGAGACAAAATGTTTTGTCAGGATGATTTTAATGTTTGTTGTTGTAATACTCATTTCAGCCACAAGAGGCTGAAGGGCACCATTATCCCATGTTCTCCACAGGATTAAGATCATTCATGTTTTCTTCCAGGTCATTTATATAACTTGCTAACACACACGCACACACATATTTATTTTTTTACCTGTTCTTAAGGCATAAACACAGGAGAGAAAATAGTTTACGATAACCCACAGCCTCGCGTTCCCTCACACGGGCCTGCTGTATGCAACAAAGGGACCTGACACCAGATACTTTGCCGTGACCCGCTGGGCTCAGGTCAAGTAGTCGAAGTAAGCCTGGTGACAACATCCTTAAATATAGCTCCAGATAAGAGGAAAGGTGAGAGCAAGACATAATCGAACTTCCATGACTTGTTCATGATCTCATAGAGTCGTTGAATCCTAACAAAGTAATTGTTAATCTTCAAAATTATGATTTGAGCAAATTACACCAGTTAGTTTACATGAATAGATGCTACAATCTTTTTTTTTTTTGTCGATTGGTGTTCCATGTGGACAAAAGCGGTAGAGTTTCTGATCAGCAGATTCCCTTTACAAAACCTCTTATTTTACTGCAGCAGGGTGTGACAGTCTGGCCCGGTCAGTCTTGGTTCTACAGTGCCTCCCTTCCCTCCAGCGGGCCCAGCAACACGGCCTTAAACTGACATTGTTTCATAACCATAAAAAAGCTATGACGACATCTTGTAAACCAGCGCGGTTTGTTTTTTTACTTGGACTGCCGAGCAGTGACGTAGGGACGCCGTAAACGGCTCTGGTAGCGGTAGAGACCTGTCAATCACAAGTAGCCCCGCCCTAGCATACCCTGCTTTATGGTCTGTTTGACTCTAAATGGACCATAATTTACTAAATGAACATTACGCTGTATTGAAGAAGACTTCAAACTAGAGATTGAGACCATAAACTCATGTTTACTGAGGGAATAAATCAAGAGAGAAGTAGTCATTTTCTCATAGACTTCTATACAACCGGAGGAGTCGCCCCCTGCTGGACACTAGAGAGAATGCAGCTTTAACACACTTCCTTATTGGCTTCAACTTTCAGAACCAGAGGTTGCTTCCTGGTTTGGAGTCTCGAGATTTCTGCCTCCACCCCAATACAGTAGAGGTCAATTGAATATAGTTTGTGTCGTTCCCACAGTTGAAAGATGATCTTTTAAAACAAGACAGAAAGCTTCATAAATAATGCGCAGTGTCCTTTAGAGTTATCACGTCTGTGGAATGAAGTCTTATGCAGCGCTTTCATGTTGCTTATTGGTTTTAAATATACATCTGCTCTGCAGCTTTCAGTTGTTGCGTTTGCTTTTTGCTGTTTGCACCGAATACAGGAAGGTCTCATTTTACTGTTTGACATTGTCAAGAATAAGAAAGATGTAATGCCACGCAGTGAAAGTAACCGTCGGTTTGAGATCACAGCGTGAATGTAGTCGATTCCATTTCGCATGAACTCCGTGTGTGTGTGTACTTGGTGTCTCCAGGTGTCCAAGAGGCTGACTCCCAGGGTAAGAGTTGTAGTCTCATCAGCTTGTCTTCTGTTACATACTGTACATTTCACAGACGCACGTACACAGGTCTGTGTGCTAATTAGCCAAAAGCCTAGCTTAGCTTCAGGCTAAAGCTACTGCTAACGGTTGCAAGTGTTTACTTTTTTCAGACAGGAATAATGAAACGGCAGCTGATAAATCTGTGTGCTTCACTCCACTGATGCAAAGATCATATTAAGTGTAATAAGCTTTGAGAGTGCACATTGTGTTTCATGTAGCCAACAGGATGCGGTGTCACTGATGTCTGAGGTCAGAGTTGCTTCCTGCATCAGACCCACTGCACACTTCATCTCCACCAGATCCAGCTCAGTCTGCCTTCTTCTTCTTCATTCTCTGTACCTTTCTTCACACTTTTTATTTGTTTATTCGTAACACCACAATGAATCCTATCAGAGCTCACACGCTCAGGGTGAATCTGACACCAGTGGAGGGCAGCTCTAATAACATTCATCAGTGTGTCACTGTTAAATGTGACCGTCCTCTCAACAACTGTTGGATGGATTGTCATGAATTGTCATGTTTGATTCAGACATTAATGTCCCACTCAGGATGAATTTGAATAACATTTTTTCCATTTCTGTTCTGCAATGTTTTTACTTATATAGTATATAATACATACTATCTAATTGGTATTCATAGTGATGTGTTTACAAGCCTGGGAAATGAATTGAGAGACAGTTTATGGCTAAAAATAACCAGATGGTCTCCGGTGAATTTGACAGACCACGGTACTTCATCACAGTGATGGATATGAAAATCCAATCATTAATGATCAGGACTGATTTCTGATCATGCGAGTGTGGAGCATCAGCAGAAGAAACAATGGGGTGGACGTGGCTGTTGAAACAGTTTGAAAAGTCAGCAGCCATACAGTCTGAGTCTGACTGTGATGTAGCCTCTGGGGACATCGGTCTATACTTCTTGGGTTGCGGTGTAGCCAGCGGATATCCGGACCAAGACTTCCTTTTACGTGTGCCGGTTATTATTTACAACTTGAGACTGGACCTGGAGTTGAGTGACAGCGTGTCCAACCAGTTTGTTTCACAGAGGGCCGGTTCAGCTGAGCTAATTGAAAGCTAAAGCAGTGTCAGGCGATGGCCGGCGGGTTCCCAGACTGCATTTCAGCCTGCATTGAAACAAAGCCTGCTCCAACGTGATTGGTTAATATTTCTCAGTGAGAAACCAGAATGCGTCCGATCTTGCCCCGTTGCCCACAGGACAGATTAGCCTCGGTCACACTCTTATGGACATCAGCCAGCTTCCAGTGGAATCCATCATTGTGTGGACACGGAATAATGTGTATTGTTGGTGTGTGGGCTCTGACCTCCACACACCCAGCTCAGCCCAGCAGAGAGGGGTGTGACGGTAATAACGGTGTCCTACAGAATAATGTCTCTTCACTGTATGATGTCTCCCTGTCTCTCACTCTCTCTATGCTGCTCTCCCCGGCAGCAAGACTCACAAGATGAAGGGCTTTATTACCATGGAGATAGTGATTCTGAGCATCCTTCCAATGCTTTGGCAAGTCTCTCTCTGTCTGTCTCTGGGTCTGTCTGTCTGTCTGTCTCTCTCTGTCTCTCTGTCTGTCCTTCCTCGTGTTCTCCTCCTCCTCCCTCTGTCCTGGTCTGCATGCCTTGTCGTCTCCTTCTGTCTCAGCTCCGTTCAGCGCTGCTGTCCTGAAGAAATGACGGCAAATAACACGTGTAGCATAACAAGTTTGGAGTTTGACAGACCGGGAGGAAGAAGCTGTTGATTTGCATTGTGGGAAGTGTAGGATCCAATGCTTCCCATACGAGGGACTAAAAGTCTCTGTTGTATCAATGCTGACCTTTGTTTTTTAGGGAGAATGTTAGAATGTATTAATTCATTAATTTAGAACTTTCTTCTCTGTTGCCTAATTTCTAACATCACTTTAATATTTAGAAATATTCCATTAATATTTCTCCGACATCAGTGTTGTTTATGCCTTGTGATTTATATCAGCTTTCATTTATCTATTAAAAAACGCTCTGATGCATTGAGTTTGAGTAATTACGATCACTGTTTTAGCAAGCTGCCTTCTTAACAGGCATCATTTCATCCTAAAGAAGGCACTTTGATTTGTATCAGTAAAACAAGTGGATCAGAGAGTGGCTAACAGTGAATAGCATCCCGTTACATCTCATAAAACCTGAGGGGACATCTCTCTGCTACTCGCTAGCATTAGCAGCGTTGGTTCGGTTAGCTTGCAGATGGTGTCGTCTAAATACACTCGCAGAGAGATAAAGCCCATCTCAGCCGTTCATTACACGTTCAATAATGCTGTGTCAGGTGTCGGTGGTGCAGGTCTAGCCTGTTGTGGTCCCACTGACCGGTCTGTGTTCTGTGCAGAACCTTCCAGTTTTGAGATACGGGGCGCCGGTCACAATGTTCCAGGACCAGGTTCCTCTGCTACCGGGAGAGAGCGTCCAGACTACAGGTGAGTTCGCCTCCGCCGTCCTGCAGCCCTGTGTGACGGAAGCCCCGAGAGGACAAAAACTCTTCTGGTGCTCCGTTGTGAAGCCTGATGTAAATGGTTTTCTCTCTCATGTTTAGGACTTAGAGATGCTAAATTCAATACTCAGAGCATGAATATAGTAACTATGTTTTTAGTGCACGTGAGCGTGCCCCACTGGTTAGTTCTGCACTGCTCGCGTACGGCAGTCCAGCGTCACAGTGGAAGTGTAGCGCCCATCCTCTGGGTCCCCCTCAGGTTAACACTGTTCGCTCTGTCAGCAGTTTTCCTGTTGTTTGCGCTGTTCGTAAGTAAGGAGGGGAAACTATTTATCTCTGACTAAGAAAAAGAACCACAGGATTATTTTTTTTCTCTGGGCTTCCGTTCTGTGTCCATATTCATCATGTAGTAGGCAATATATTATACATATATCTATATTTTCAAACAGCATAGTCTTACCTTTCTTACCTGCCCATAAATCAATACCTTTTTGTTTCTTTGTGTGTGACGTGCAGTTAAGGATGTGATGTACATCTGTCCGTTCAGTGGTCTGGTTAATGGAACCCTGACCATCACAGACTACAAGCTCTACTTCACCAGCGTGGAACGGGTACTTCAGATTTATTATTTTACACCTTTACTTTACAATCACAGTACTCTGTGTGTTTTTGCAGCTGTGTGTTAATGTCTGTGCACATCCAGGAGTCTCCGTTCGTTCTCGACGTGAACCTGGGAGTCATCAGCAGACTGGAGACCATCAGTGTTCCCAACCAGGGAGAGAATACCAAGGGACTGGAGCTGGTCTGCAAGGTACCAGAGAATCAGGGACACCATTTCAGCAGTAACTGACGAGTCTGCGTTGACACTAACGATTTGTGTTCTCTCTGTGTCCTCCCTTTGTCATCAGGACATGAGGAGTCCTAGGTTCGCCTACAAGACGGAGGAAAGCCATCCGGACGTGGTGGAGCTGCTGTCCAAACATGCCTTCCCCCTCTCCCACAGCCTGGTCAGTCTCACTCAGTATTCACTAATGGAGGCTACACAATTGGCAGTGTTTACTGGTGGGATGCCAGTGAGGGATCATGTCATTGTTATATCATTTTTAACAGTTTTGTTTAGACTAAATAAATGATTTGACGACATCAGTTTGGTTTATGGGAGGTTTTGATGGGATTGCATCGTAAATGGATTAATTCTTTGAAATTAATAATCAATAACTGACTTGATAATGAAACTGAAGGCGGGGCTGTGAACACTAACACGCGTCCTGTGACTCTTTCAGCCCCTGTTCTCCTTCCTGTACCAGGAGCAGTTCCCCGTGGATGGCTGGAAGGTGTACGACCCAGCAGCAGAGTACAGACGTCTGGTGAGTGCACACTCAGACACATCCATCGCTTACCACACACTTCATGGAAACACTCCAAGAATTCTATCAGCAAATCAACAGTTATGTCAAACGCAAAAACTCTTTTTTTTTTTTTTTTTTTTTTCTATCAGTCCACATTTTTTCAAGGAGGATTAAGTCACCTGGAATACTTTTAATGTGAAATGTCTGCACAGGAAGTGCTTGATTGGCAGTAGCTTAAAGGGACGGTTTGTCTGAGGTACTTCTCCATAGTCAGTGTATTACTACAGTAGACGTGAGCAGATTAATGTACTTCTGTGTTTAGGTGTGTTCTATATTTGGAATATTTTCCGACAGGAAGCTGAAAGTGAAGCTTATCTATGCTGTCTTTAACAGTGATGGAGAAACGTGCTGTGGAATACTAATTGATATTTTGTATCGCACAACAAGCCTCTCATTCCACAGGCAACACTGCATAGTAACGCTGTATGGAGTACTCTTTATACTGTGTGTGTGTGTGTGTGTGTGTGTGTGTGTGTGTGTGTGTGTGTGTGTGTGTGTGTGTGTGTGTGGGGGGGGGGGGTGTCAGGGCCTCCCTAACGAGAGCTGGGCCATCAGTAAGATGAACAGCAGCTACGAGCTGTGTGACACCTATCCCTCCATCCTGGTGGTCCCTACCCACATCACAGAGGAGGACGTCAGACGGGTGGCAGTGTTCAGAGCCAAGCACCGCATACCGGTCAGTGTCACAAGCACATACTAACATAAGTATATTTATATATTAATAATACTTTTGCAAGACAAAAGACGATACATGAACTGAACAACAAGAACAGTAAATACAGACAAGTTAATATTTAGTCAGTGGAGAAGCTTATTACTATATTACAATATCAACATTAATAACAAAGTCAAGGGGACTGCCGCCCTGTCCACTGGGAAACACGACCCATGCACCGCTAGAGAGCTCCAGAACAGGTCAGCAGGGTTAGTGTTTTTTTTGTTGCGTTGCTGGTGCAGCTTTGAGACTCTAGACCTTTGTAGGAGGCAGCTGGCCCATTGTGCTCCGAATAGAACTCGAGGAGATTTTAATTTTTAAGACGCACTCAAAATGTTTGGCCTCCAGTGCACTCTCCAACCAAAATACACCTGCCTGCTACAGTAGTAGCCTCATCCTTTAGGTTGTTGCACCCTGTCTCTCTCTCAGCATCAAGCCCATCTATTTTTTGTAATTTTTCTTTAGTTAATTAATTTAGTTTTAATTTCCTAAAACAGCAGGTCAGTTTTTAGCAAACATTACTCGAACAGAAGGTAATAGTGAATGAGTTTGGGACTATGTTTAGCAGAGGATGAATCCACATTTGATGCTCTAGTGAGTATGTGTGGCAGCAGGACGGTGTGTGTGTGTGGTATTGAGTCAAAATAAAGGACATTGGTGTGTTGATAAAGCTCACTGATGCGTTTCCTGTCAGTCCTCTGGGTCCTGAAACAACACCTGCTCTTCCTGCAGGTCCTGTCCTGGATCCACCCAGAGACTCAGGCCACCATCGTACGCTGCAGCCAGCCGCTCGTCGGACCATCGGACCGCCGCTGCAAAGAGGACGAGCGCTTCCTCCAAATCATCATGGATGCCAACGCCCAGTCCCACAAGCTCACCATCTTTGACGCCCGACAGAGCAGCGTGGCGGTGACCAACAAGGTGCGACGCGCTGACACTTCTCCTGCTTTCTCGTGTTGCACGTTGACTTATTTTCTTCTCTCTCGCTCTCCCCCTCCCTCTCCCCCTCCCTCTCTCCCTCCCTCCACCGCCTCCCCCCACGTGCAGGCGAAGGACGGAGGGTACGAGAGTGAGAGCTTCTACCCAAACGTGGAGCTCAACTTCCTGGAAATCCCCAACATCCACGTGATGAGGGAGTCTCTGAGGAAGATGAAGGACGTGGTTTACCCCACCATCGATGAAGCCCACTGGCACTCCGCTATCGACCAGACGCACTGGCTGGAGTACATACGGGTAGCTCACAGCACACACTTGTTTCTTCATCACTGTGGGAGTATTTTACTAAGTGTGTGTGTGCGTGTGTGTGCGTGTGTTAGCTGTTATTAGCGGGAGCAGCAAAGATAGCAGACAAGCTGGAATCGGGGAAGACGTCGGTGGTGGTGCACTGCAGCGACGGCTGGGACCGGACCGCTCAGCTCACCTCTCTGGCCATGCTGATGCTGGACAGCCACTACCGCAACCTCCGAGGGTTCCAGGTGACACCGACACTGCGCCGCGATAATCAGCCGTGTGCCGTAGCCTTCCTCCCCGCAGCGTGATAATGTTCTGTGTGTGTGTGTGTTTGCAGGTTCTGGTGGAGAAGGAGTGGGTCAGCTTTGGACACAAGTTTGCCGCCGTAAGGAACAGTCATTGTGATCATCGAAGCATTTTCTGTGGGGTGACAACGACTTTAAATCATTTCTCTGGAGATAAATGCCCAGAATGTAGACATGATGCATTAATGTGATAGAAACACCAAATGAACAACAGGGGAGAAAAGAGACATATTATGGGACACATCACGGCCGCTCTCTGTGTTGAATACTTGTTTCACATAAGAACCTGATTCAGTGTCGGTTAACGTTCTGCTTTGTGCCGCAGCGCGTCGGTCACGGCGACGAGAACCATGCCAACTCGGAGCGCTCACCTCTCTTCGTCCAGTTCATCGACTGCGTCTGGCAGATGACTCGACAGGTAACTAACAGGAAATCAAGATTCACAACCAAGTTGTCTTTCAACAGATTATTACAGCATTTGCAAATGGGCTCCGATCACGCAGAGATCGGTGATCTCCACAGGGTTAAAGTTCCACCTGGCTTTCATCCCTTTGCTCTAAAGGTGTCGTGGACATTTTGAAGCTGTCACTCTTAACCCTTCTGTGCCTCTTGACTGCAGTTCCCAGCAGCCTTTGAGTTCAACGAGCTGTTCCTGATCACCGTGCTGGACCACCTCTACAGCTGTCTATTCGGTACATTCCTGTACAGCAGCGAACAGGAGAGGGCGGCTAAGGTACGTACCCTTCTTCTTCTTGTGTGTGGTGGGGGGGGTGCTGTCTGATGGAGCCGTGTCACATTCAGCTCTTCTGT
>NW_022282001.1:0-8879 GCF_004355925.1 Anarrhichthys ocellatus | reverse complement strand
TCTCTCTCTCTCTCTCTCTCTCTCTCTCTCTCTCTCTCTCTCTCTCTGATGATAGTATTTCTCATCAGTGTGTGTTTTGTAACTTGATAGGCTAGGAGAAGACCAGATTTCATGGTAAGGCTGGCAGAAATATATGTGTGTGTGTGGGCAGAGCTTTGTGTGTTCAGTATGTGTGAATGTAAAGTGTCACAGCTGCTGTCACTGTTTAGATGAAGCGACTGCTGAGCTGCTGTGCAGTTTGTCTTCCGCTTCTGGCTGTCAGCAGCCTGCATCCCTCCACCAAAGCACACGTTTCTTTTTTTGATTTAAATATTCCTTCAACAGGCAGATTGGTTCAAGAGACAAAATGTTTTGTCAGGATGATTTTAATGTTTGTTGTTGTAATACTCATTTCAGCCACAAGAGGCTGAAGGGCACCATTATCCCATGTTCTCCACAGGATTAAGATCATTCATGTTTTCTTCCAGGTCATTTATATAACTTGCTAACACACACGCACACACATATTTATTTTTTTACCTGTTCTTAAGGCATAAACACAGGAGAGAAAATAGTTTACGATAACCCACAGCCTCGCGTTCCCTCACACGGGCCTGCTGTATGCAACAAAGGGACCTGACACCAGATACTTTGCCGTGACCCGCTGGGCTCAGGTCAAGTAGTCGAAGTAAGCCTGGTGACAACATCCTTAAATATAGCTCCAGATAAGAGGAAAGGTGAGAGCAAGACATAATCGAACTTCCATGACTTGTTCATGATCTCATAGAGTCGTTGAATCCTAACAAAGTAATTGTTAATCTTCAAAATTATGATTTGAGCAAATTACACCAGTTAGTTTACATGAATAGATGCTACAATCTTTTTTTTTTTTGTCGATTGGTGTTCCATGTGGACAAAAGCGGTAGAGTTTCTGATCAGCAGATTCCCTTTACAAAACCTCTTATTTTACTGCAGCAGGGTGTGACAGTCTGGCCCGGTCAGTCTTGGTTCTACAGTGCCTCCCTTCCCTCCAGCGGGCCCAGCAACACGGCCTTAAACTGACATTGTTTCATAACCATAAAAAAGCTATGACGACATCTTGTAAACCAGCGCGGTTTGTTTTTTTACTTGGACTGCCGAGCAGTGACGTAGGGACGCCGTAAACGGCTCTGGTAGCGGTAGAGACCTGTCAATCACAAGTAGCCCCGCCCTAGCATACCCTGCTTTATGGTCTGTTTGACTCTAAATGGACCATAATTTACTAAATGAACATTACGCTGTATTGAAGAAGACTTCAAACTAGAGATTGAGACCATAAACTCATGTTTACTGAGGGAATAAATCAAGAGAGAAGTAGTCATTTTCTCATAGACTTCTATACAACCGGAGGAGTCGCCCCCTGCTGGACACTAGAGAGAATGCAGCTTTAACACACTTCCTTATTGGCTTCAACTTTCAGAACCAGAGGTTGCTTCCTGGTTTGGAGTCTCGAGATTTCTGCCTCCACCCCAATACAGTAGAGGTCAATTGAATATAGTTTGTGTCGTTCCCACAGTTGAAAGATGATCTTTTAAAACAAGACAGAAAGCTTCATAAATAATGCGCAGTGTCCTTTAGAGTTATCACGTCTGTGGAATGAAGTCTTATGCAGCGCTTTCATGTTGCTTATTGGTTTTAAATATACATCTGCTCTGCAGCTTTCAGTTGTTGCGTTTGCTTTTTGCTGTTTGCACCGAATACAGGAAGGTCTCATTTTACTGTTTGACATTGTCAAGAATAAGAAAGATGTAATGCCACGCAGTGAAAGTAACCGTCGGTTTGAGATCACAGCGTGAATGTAGTCGATTCCATTTCGCATGAACTCCGTGTGTGTGTGTACTTGGTGTCTCCAGGTGTCCAAGAGGCTGACTCCCAGGGTAAGAGTTGTAGTCTCATCAGCTTGTCTTCTGTTACATACTGTACATTTCACAGACGCACGTACACAGGTCTGTGTGCTAATTAGCCAAAAGCCTAGCTTAGCTTCAGGCTAAAGCTACTGCTAACGGTTGCAAGTGTTTACTTTTTTCAGACAGGAATAATGAAACGGCAGCTGATAAATCTGTGTGCTTCACTCCACTGATGCAAAGATCATATTAAGTGTAATAAGCTTTGAGAGTGCACATTGTGTTTCATGTAGCCAACAGGATGCGGTGTCACTGATGTCTGAGGTCAGAGTTGCTTCCTGCATCAGACCCACTGCACACTTCATCTCCACCAGATCCAGCTCAGTCTGCCTTCTTCTTCTTCATTCTCTGTACCTTTCTTCACACTTTTTATTTGTTTATTCGTAACACCACAATGAATCCTATCAGAGCTCACACGCTCAGGGTGAATCTGACACCAGTGGAGGGCAGCTCTAATAACATTCATCAGTGTGTCACTGTTAAATGTGACCGTCCTCTCAACAACTGTTGGATGGATTGTCATGAATTGTCATGTTTGATTCAGACATTAATGTCCCACTCAGGATGAATTTGAATAACATTTTTTCCATTTCTGTTCTGCAATGTTTTTACTTATATAGTATATAATACATACTATCTAATTGGTATTCATAGTGATGTGTTTACAAGCCTGGGAAATGAATTGAGAGACAGTTTATGGCTAAAAATAACCAGATGGTCTCCGGTGAATTTGACAGACCACGGTACTTCATCACAGTGATGGATATGAAAATCCAATCATTAATGATCAGGACTGATTTCTGATCATGCGAGTGTGGAGCATCAGCAGAAGAAACAATGGGGTGGACGTGGCTGTTGAAACAGTTTGAAAAGTCAGCAGCCATACAGTCTGAGTCTGACTGTGATGTAGCCTCTGGGGACATCGGTCTATACTTCTTGGGTTGCGGTGTAGCCAGCGGATATCCGGACCAAGACTTCCTTTTACGTGTGCCGGTTATTATTTACAACTTGAGACTGGACCTGGAGTTGAGTGACAGCGTGTCCAACCAGTTTGTTTCACAGAGGGCCGGTTCAGCTGAGCTAATTGAAAGCTAAAGCAGTGTCAGGCGATGGCCGGCGGGTTCCCAGACTGCATTTCAGCCTGCATTGAAACAAAGCCTGCTCCAACGTGATTGGTTAATATTTCTCAGTGAGAAACCAGAATGCGTCCGATCTTGCCCCGTTGCCCACAGGACAGATTAGCCTCGGTCACACTCTTATGGACATCAGCCAGCTTCCAGTGGAATCCATCATTGTGTGGACACGGAATAATGTGTATTGTTGGTGTGTGGGCTCTGACCTCCACACACCCAGCTCAGCCCAGCAGAGAGGGGTGTGACGGTAATAACGGTGTCCTACAGAATAATGTCTCTTCACTGTATGATGTCTCCCTGTCTCTCACTCTCTCTATGCTGCTCTCCCCGGCAGCAAGACTCACAAGATGAAGGGCTTTATTACCATGGAGATAGTGATTCTGAGCATCCTTCCAATGCTTTGGCAAGTCTCTCTCTGTCTGTCTCTGGGTCTGTCTGTCTGTCTGTCTCTCTCTGTCTCTCTGTCTGTCCTTCCTCGTGTTCTCCTCCTCCTCCCTCTGTCCTGGTCTGCATGCCTTGTCGTCTCCTTCTGTCTCAGCTCCGTTCAGCGCTGCTGTCCTGAAGAAATGACGGCAAATAACACGTGTAGCATAACAAGTTTGGAGTTTGACAGACCGGGAGGAAGAAGCTGTTGATTTGCATTGTGGGAAGTGTAGGATCCAATGCTTCCCATACGAGGGACTAAAAGTCTCTGTTGTATCAATGCTGACCTTTGTTTTTTAGGGAGAATGTTAGAATGTATTAATTCATTAATTTAGAACTTTCTTCTCTGTTGCCTAATTTCTAACATCACTTTAATATTTAGAAATATTCCATTAATATTTCTCCGACATCAGTGTTGTTTATGCCTTGTGATTTATATCAGCTTTCATTTATCTATTAAAAAACGCTCTGATGCATTGAGTTTGAGTAATTACGATCACTGTTTTAGCAAGCTGCCTTCTTAACAGGCATCATTTCATCCTAAAGAAGGCACTTTGATTTGTATCAGTAAAACAAGTGGATCAGAGAGTGGCTAACAGTGAATAGCATCCCGTTACATCTCATAAAACCTGAGGGGACATCTCTCTGCTACTCGCTAGCATTAGCAGCGTTGGTTCGGTTAGCTTGCAGATGGTGTCGTCTAAATACACTCGCAGAGAGATAAAGCCCATCTCAGCCGTTCATTACACGTTCAATAATGCTGTGTCAGGTGTCGGTGGTGCAGGTCTAGCCTGTTGTGGTCCCACTGACCGGTCTGTGTTCTGTGCAGAACCTTCCAGTTTTGAGATACGGGGCGCCGGTCACAATGTTCCAGGACCAGGTTCCTCTGCTACCGGGAGAGAGCGTCCAGACTACAGGTGAGTTCGCCTCCGCCGTCCTGCAGCCCTGTGTGACGGAAGCCCCGAGAGGACAAAAACTCTTCTGGTGCTCCGTTGTGAAGCCTGATGTAAATGGTTTTCTCTCTCATGTTTAGGACTTAGAGATGCTAAATTCAATACTCAGAGCATGAATATAGTAACTATGTTTTTAGTGCACGTGAGCGTGCCCCACTGGTTAGTTCTGCACTGCTCGCGTACGGCAGTCCAGCGTCACAGTGGAAGTGTAGCGCCCATCCTCTGGGTCCCCCTCAGGTTAACACTGTTCGCTCTGTCAGCAGTTTTCCTGTTGTTTGCGCTGTTCGTAAGTAAGGAGGGGAAACTATTTATCTCTGACTAAGAAAAAGAACCACAGGATTATTTTTTTTCTCTGGGCTTCCGTTCTGTGTCCATATTCATCATGTAGTAGGCAATATATTATACATATATCTATATTTTCAAACAGCATAGTCTTACCTTTCTTACCTGCCCATAAATCAATACCTTTTTGTTTCTTTGTGTGTGACGTGCAGTTAAGGATGTGATGTACATCTGTCCGTTCAGTGGTCTGGTTAATGGAACCCTGACCATCACAGACTACAAGCTCTACTTCACCAGCGTGGAACGGGTACTTCAGATTTATTATTTTACACCTTTACTTTACAATCACAGTACTCTGTGTGTTTTTGCAGCTGTGTGTTAATGTCTGTGCACATCCAGGAGTCTCCGTTCGTTCTCGACGTGAACCTGGGAGTCATCAGCAGACTGGAGACCATCAGTGTTCCCAACCAGGGAGAGAATACCAAGGGACTGGAGCTGGTCTGCAAGGTACCAGAGAATCAGGGACACCATTTCAGCAGTAACTGACGAGTCTGCGTTGACACTAACGATTTGTGTTCTCTCTGTGTCCTCCCTTTGTCATCAGGACATGAGGAGTCCTAGGTTCGCCTACAAGACGGAGGAAAGCCATCCGGACGTGGTGGAGCTGCTGTCCAAACATGCCTTCCCCCTCTCCCACAGCCTGGTCAGTCTCACTCAGTATTCACTAATGGAGGCTACACAATTGGCAGTGTTTACTGGTGGGATGCCAGTGAGGGATCATGTCATTGTTATATCATTTTTAACAGTTTTGTTTAGACTAAATAAATGATTTGACGACATCAGTTTGGTTTATGGGAGGTTTTGATGGGATTGCATCGTAAATGGATTAATTCTTTGAAATTAATAATCAATAACTGACTTGATAATGAAACTGAAGGCGGGGCTGTGAACACTAACACGCGTCCTGTGACTCTTTCAGCCCCTGTTCTCCTTCCTGTACCAGGAGCAGTTCCCCGTGGATGGCTGGAAGGTGTACGACCCAGCAGCAGAGTACAGACGTCTGGTGAGTGCACACTCAGACACATCCATCGCTTACCACACACTTCATGGAAACACTCCAAGAATTCTATCAGCAAATCAACAGTTATGTCAAACGCAAAAACTCTTTTTTTTTTTTTTTTTTTTTTCTATCAGTCCACATTTTTTCAAGGAGGATTAAGTCACCTGGAATACTTTTAATGTGAAATGTCTGCACAGGAAGTGCTTGATTGGCAGTAGCTTAAAGGGACGGTTTGTCTGAGGTACTTCTCCATAGTCAGTGTATTACTACAGTAGACGTGAGCAGATTAATGTACTTCTGTGTTTAGGTGTGTTCTATATTTGGAATATTTTCCGACAGGAAGCTGAAAGTGAAGCTTATCTATGCTGTCTTTAACAGTGATGGAGAAACGTGCTGTGGAATACTAATTGATATTTTGTATCGCACAACAAGCCTCTCATTCCACAGGCAACACTGCATAGTAACGCTGTATGGAGTACTCTTTATACTGTGTGTGTGTGTGTGTGTGTGTGTGTGTGTGTGTGTGTGTGTGTGTGTGTGTGTGTGTGTGTGTGGGGGGGGGGGGTGTCAGGGCCTCCCTAACGAGAGCTGGGCCATCAGTAAGATGAACAGCAGCTACGAGCTGTGTGACACCTATCCCTCCATCCTGGTGGTCCCTACCCACATCACAGAGGAGGACGTCAGACGGGTGGCAGTGTTCAGAGCCAAGCACCGCATACCGGTCAGTGTCACAAGCACATACTAACATAAGTATATTTATATATTAATAATACTTTTGCAAGACAAAAGACGATACATGAACTGAACAACAAGAACAGTAAATACAGACAAGTTAATATTTAGTCAGTGGAGAAGCTTATTACTATATTACAATATCAACATTAATAACAAAGTCAAGGGGACTGCCGCCCTGTCCACTGGGAAACACGACCCATGCACCGCTAGAGAGCTCCAGAACAGGTCAGCAGGGTTAGTGTTTTTTTTGTTGCGTTGCTGGTGCAGCTTTGAGACTCTAGACCTTTGTAGGAGGCAGCTGGCCCATTGTGCTCCGAATAGAACTCGAGGAGATTTTAATTTTTAAGACGCACTCAAAATGTTTGGCCTCCAGTGCACTCTCCAACCAAAATACACCTGCCTGCTACAGTAGTAGCCTCATCCTTTAGGTTGTTGCACCCTGTCTCTCTCTCAGCATCAAGCCCATCTATTTTTTGTAATTTTTCTTTAGTTAATTAATTTAGTTTTAATTTCCTAAAACAGCAGGTCAGTTTTTAGCAAACATTACTCGAACAGAAGGTAATAGTGAATGAGTTTGGGACTATGTTTAGCAGAGGATGAATCCACATTTGATGCTCTAGTGAGTATGTGTGGCAGCAGGACGGTGTGTGTGTGTGGTATTGAGTCAAAATAAAGGACATTGGTGTGTTGATAAAGCTCACTGATGCGTTTCCTGTCAGTCCTCTGGGTCCTGAAACAACACCTGCTCTTCCTGCAGGTCCTGTCCTGGATCCACCCAGAGACTCAGGCCACCATCGTACGCTGCAGCCAGCCGCTCGTCGGACCATCGGACCGCCGCTGCAAAGAGGACGAGCGCTTCCTCCAAATCATCATGGATGCCAACGCCCAGTCCCACAAGCTCACCATCTTTGACGCCCGACAGAGCAGCGTGGCGGTGACCAACAAGGTGCGACGCGCTGACACTTCTCCTGCTTTCTCGTGTTGCACGTTGACTTATTTTCTTCTCTCTCGCTCTCCCCCTCCCTCTCCCCCTCCCTCTCTCCCTCCCTCCACCGCCTCCCCCCACGTGCAGGCGAAGGACGGAGGGTACGAGAGTGAGAGCTTCTACCCAAACGTGGAGCTCAACTTCCTGGAAATCCCCAACATCCACGTGATGAGGGAGTCTCTGAGGAAGATGAAGGACGTGGTTTACCCCACCATCGATGAAGCCCACTGGCACTCCGCTATCGACCAGACGCACTGGCTGGAGTACATACGGGTAGCTCACAGCACACACTTGTTTCTTCATCACTGTGGGAGTATTTTACTAAGTGTGTGTGTGCGTGTGTGTGCGTGTGTTAGCTGTTATTAGCGGGAGCAGCAAAGATAGCAGACAAGCTGGAATCGGGGAAGACGTCGGTGGTGGTGCACTGCAGCGACGGCTGGGACCGGACCGCTCAGCTCACCTCTCTGGCCATGCTGATGCTGGACAGCCACTACCGCAACCTCCGAGGGTTCCAGGTGACACCGACACTGCGCCGCGATAATCAGCCGTGTGCCGTAGCCTTCCTCCCCGCAGCGTGATAATGTTCTGTGTGTGTGTGTGTTTGCAGGTTCTGGTGGAGAAGGAGTGGGTCAGCTTTGGACACAAGTTTGCCGCCGTAAGGAACAGTCATTGTGATCATCGAAGCATTTTCTGTGGGGTGACAACGACTTTAAATCATTTCTCTGGAGATAAATGCCCAGAATGTAGACATGATGCATTAATGTGATAGAAACACCAAATGAACAACAGGGGAGAAAAGAGACATATTATGGGACACATCACGGCCGCTCTCTGTGTTGAATACTTGTTTCACATAAGAACCTGATTCAGTGTCGGTTAACGTTCTGCTTTGTGCCGCAGCGCGTCGGTCACGGCGACGAGAACCATGCCAACTCGGAGCGCTCACCTCTCTTCGTCCAGTTCATCGACTGCGTCTGGCAGATGACTCGACAGGTAACTAACAGGAAATCAAGATTCACAACCAAGTTGTCTTTCAACAGATTATTACAGCATTTGCAAATGGGCTCCGATCACGCAGAGATCGGTGATCTCCACAGGGTTAAAGTTCCACCTGGCTTTCATCCCTTTGCTCTAAAGGTGTCGTGGACATTTTGAAGCTGTCACTCTTAACCCTTCTGTGCCTCTTGACTGCAGTTCCCAGCAGCCTTTGAGTTCAACGAGCTGTTCCTGATCACCGTGCTGGACCACCTCTACAGCTGTCTATTCGGTACATTCCTGTACAGCAGCGAACAGGAGAGGGCGGCTAAGGTACGTACCCTTCTTCTTCTTGTGTGTGGTGGGGGGGGGTGCTGTCTGATGGAGCCGTGTCACATTCAGCTCTTCTGT
>NW_022282000.1:0-8885 GCF_004355925.1 Anarrhichthys ocellatus | reverse complement strand
AGTCATGGCCCTGTAGCTCTGTATAGAGTCATGGCCCTGTAGCTCTGTATGGAGGAGTCATGGCCCTCTGTGCTTTGGTACTAGCTGCTCCGCTCTGCGCACTGCGCTCACTTGACGTTACCAATCAATGTTTCAAACATTCTGTGGTTTCATCTAATGGGAGGTTTGCTACTCTTCTTTTGCTCATGTGACCTTAGATAAAATGAGCTACTTGAAGACATAACATGGGACCAGAGGGAATTGTAACAGACTTTACAATATCAATGAATTTAACTTAATTGATAAATCCAGAGAGTTATTATTATTAGCAGCTGCCAGCTGGTGCTGAATATTTACATCTTTAACAGAGATTCAATGTATTCTGGATTGAAAGACTAATTTTGGACACCACCTTTTAAACCACTTTAAAATGTATCACGCACACAACGGTTAGCTGGGATCGGCCCCAGCTCCCTCCGAGGATAACAAATTACAGATGGATTTATTAAACTCAATCTCATTTTTACTGGTTCCCAACGTATTGGCGTGATTTCCCTGAAAACAAAATAAAACTATTGGAAAGAAGATCAACATAGTTTTTGTTGCTATTGATCATGTGACTCTATCATTTGTAACTTTAGAGTGTTGTCTTGTTCTGTTCTACTTTACTAGTATAACAATTAAATACCACATTTTCAATGACACAGAAATCTGCTGATGCCTCGGCCATTACGACTGTATCATCTGTGTAAAGTAGCGCATGTGATGTTAAATAAAGCCCTACATCATTATTAGACTTACCAATAATACTCATTCACACAAATAGCAAAGAAACATGCTCCAATACACATAAATAAGCACAAATAACAGAGACAAGTGAGAGGATAAGTGGGTGAGTTTAATTAATGAACAGAGTTGACCTCTCTTTGTATAATGCAGTGATGTGGTAACACAGGAAGCCGTGTGCTGGGACGAGGCTCGTGCTGGTCAGCAGGCCAGGAAGCCTCCGTCCACCAGCAGAGTGACTCCGTTAGTCATGTTGCTTTTGTCACTCAGCAGGAATAAGATGGTGTTCACCACGTCCTCCACCTCTGCACACAGACACACAGGGAGCTCAGCTGACACGGAGGTCAACACACTGGTGAAGTGTATACACTGCATAATTGTGTTTAAAACCCCTATCCAAGTCCACAACAAACACAATGGGGGAGTCCACATTCCTGAGTCCACATTCCTGAATCTGAATCAACCGTCAGCCTCCTCTTCAGCCCCCTGGTACGAAGTCTCTGAAGAGGCTGAGCAGTAGGAGCCCTCCCTCCATGTGTCTCTTGTAAAGAAGAGGAAAACCTAAACTTAAAGAGGTCAGTTCAAGATTCACTCTCGTTTTAGAACGAGCTTTATCCTTGCTATATTTGTGGGGGGTCTCCATTTGCGTAGCTTCTTCTTGGCTAATTTCGCTATGTTTCTATAGAGGTTGAAGCCAAGAAACGTCGAGAACACAGCAAAATAAGACAATCCAGGAAGAGGGCAGGGCCTCTGCAGGCACAGACACTGCCTCACACTTCTAGAGTCCAAACCAGACTGTATATTAAGATAGATGACATGTCACAAAAGTGAATTCAAAACATATGGAGCATGTTGTGTGTCCAGTACAGTGTCAGCAGCATGCAGTTCTGAAACAAGAATGACGAGTCTGTGTCGTGATGAGAAGAGTATTTCTAGAGATATCCTGGTTAATACCGTCTTTCTAGCCAAACATCTACCGTGGTGCTAACGTAGCAGCTAGGTGGCTCACGCTAACTAGCTGTGGCTGTGCTCGGCTTGTGACTGGCTGTGGCGCGTGTGTGGGGGCGGGGACTTCGATACCACGGCTCCTTCCCCCTCTCCATCACTACTGTGCACCCCCGCCTTTCACTCAATGCATGCTGGGATAGGCTCCAGCAGATAATAAATAACGGATGGATGCGGACAAGTATCCTTAAGCCGGACAGAAAGACAGTTGTATCAACAGTGATCTCAAATGACATGTGACTGTGTATCAGGATGGAAGAATCAAAAGAGAATCTGTGGATTTGCCCCAGAAACGTGGTGTCAGCAGTATGTACATACAGCCGGTGGTGCCTGACCTGCGAAGCGGCCTAGGGGGATGCGGGACAGCATGGTCTTGGCTTTTTCTGGGTCGCTCCAGCCCTGGCGACCCATATCAGTCATCACCACTGTGGGGTTCACACTGTTCACACGGATCTAATCAGAACACAACACTGGTACTTCAGTTCAAGCTACAGTATGTGACTTCGATCAAAAATAACTTTCTGTGATATTTGCTACTGTCACTATATCCTGACAGTAGTACATGAGACCGATAATCTGTGAAAACATCTGGTTCCTCTGCCGCCTCACCAACAATTCCAACCTTCAGTCAATAACAACGACAATAAATATCCCATTATTAAACAGCAGAGACCGGTTAAAAGGATGGAATTATTGTCATTCATATTTAATATTCAATAATATAAAAGGTATTTTTGATTCATTCATGGTTTGATTTGAAGTGCTCTTAGTGAGACGTTAACGGGTGAATGTATGTTTGGTAGAACAGAGTAGCTGCTGCGTAATGGCTCCCCTTTTATTTCAGTTGAGAATATAAGTTGTTTTTAAATGTATGGAAACATTATAATAATGATAAGCTCATTTCATTCATAGATCTCTATAAACAAAGGTCAAATGTGGAGCCATTATTTGGCAGAGGAATATTTTTATTACCTGCCAAGAATTGCAAGCTCCTTCCTCAGACCAGGTGAGTGTTAAATGTACGAAATTCATACTATTCCCTCAAAACAGCCTGAAATATCAGCTGGTAGCAATATTTGATACTAAAGTGTATGTAGATGAACCTAATATGTGGATGCATTATGTGGCAATATGGATATTTTACCTGCCAGGATTTGCACCTCCCTGTTATTTCAGACAATATTAACGTTACATATAGAGGTTTATAAATACATTCAAATGATTGATGATTGGGGTGAATCGCACATTTAAAGAGGTTAAGAACACGAAAGAGGGAAGAGTAAATCAGGACGACATGTATGCTGACTCAGCAGAGATAACATTAAATGAGAAAAGTTGATCTACGGGAGAATAATATGTGTGAAAGCAACACAGAATGACTTTGAGCCTTACTGCATTATGTTCCACGATATTATTGAATTCAGTGTTTTCCTTTACATGAATAAATTGATGCAGAAAAATGGTCTTCATGACTTGCTCTTCTGTGACGAGCATTCATTTGTGACGTGCTGTTGTGTTGGGCTCTGTATCGCATGTCTTGTATATTCCTTCTTGTATCACTTTGTGTTGTGTTTTTACTCGCTACTGTTTCGTTATCGTGCTTTCTTTGTTGTGAACTGCCAAGACACTACAGATGTGAATTATGTTAAAGCTATAATAAATGGTGACATTTATGTTTTACACTGTTTATGGTCCTGTTTGAATGAAGTAAATAAATACAATCTAAGTGTTAGAGAGAGCAGGAATCATAGTGAGAGTGGATGGATGAGCGGCTGTACTGTACCGAGTGTACTGATCCCCTATTTAAAAGTATTTGTTCAAGAGATGAATGAACATAACATCTAGTTTAATGTGCAGCCATAATGCATATCAGTGTTTGATTAATTGCATTACAACATACAGAGGTTCCCATGTTTCCGATCACTCAGCGAATGTTAACTGTGAAATCTAACGGCCCAAATAATCAAGAGAAGTTGAAGTTGCCATGCTGTGTAAGCTTGAGGATACCTGGTCGGGTCCCAGCTCTAAGGCCATCACTTTAGTCAGCATGTCCAGGGCTCCTTTACTGGCACCTGAACAACGACAGGAACACAGAGACAACTTCACCATCACCATGGCTGCAGTCTGAAAGCCTGGGGCCCTTCCTCTTCTACAACAAGTACAACCATGACTGAATCAACCACTAAACACCTGCCTCTGTTAACTAAATACTGACGAATCCAGATATTATTTTTATGTGAATTGTGGTGCTATTTCACTAATCAGAAACACCATTGAGTAGTTTACATGCAGTGTGTTAGATTGCACTCTGAGGTTGGATGTTACAGGGACTGTGATGAATGAAGATGCAGATCCACTCTTCTGATTGCATAAAGAAAGCAATAGATTTTTCTCAGATTTTACACATATGGCTGTGTTTGTGTTTTATACTATGACAGTTTTCCTAAAACTGGATGTGAAAAAAATTAAAATATATCCCCTTGCTTACAATAACGCAATATATGAAATGGCTTTGTTGAATGCACACCACTGCTATGATAACAGAGCGCTGATCTAGGCACAGTTCTAAACTTCATACACAGCAAGAGGACCATTTCTTTTAGCAGATGCAATAAAATCATTTTTCATTTAATATTTTAGTGTCAACTTATTGACCTCTTTAGTAAGTAGTTGTGCAATAGGCGGGATAACGTACAGTGAGCGGAGCATTATTGTGAAATGAACCCCTGCAGGGTGATTCAAGTCCTACTCACCCAGTCAGGGTGCTGTATATTATCCCTTACATGCTGAACCCTAACCCGCGGATTATGATACGTATCATACCGCCAGACTCTTGCCAACACAAAGACCTGGATAGCATGGCTATCAACAGGGAAACATGCATACCACTGAGGAGCTCCACTGCTGAAAGCTGCTGATTCAGTCCGTGACAATGAGTCAATACAGTCAGTCAAGCTTGGAGATTCGGTCAAGGATCTGTTCCTATAAACCATTTCACAGCTGTCAACGTAAACATTCCAAATGTGTCCCTGTTTGTTTCCTGCTGCAGTGTATGTGAAGGAAATAAATAGAATAGGAGGAACTGTTTTCCATGGTCCTTTGACTAGTACAAAAGAAAATGGCATTTGTTGCTGACACAGCTCCGGAGACGGATGGCCGGCTACTTAGCTGGTCCTTCTCCTGAGCAAACTGTTGGGCTCATTTTCTGTAACAAGTGGAACATTAAAGCATGCCGGAATTAGCTAGCGAACTAAATATCCAGCTGTCCTAGTTAGCTAGCTAGCGGGTTATTTCCACCATGCTTTATTGCTATGCACTGTTTACAGAAAATGGAAGAAGCATTAAGTTGTTAAATTGTTCTCATTTACTCTGGCTCTGTGTAACCAGGGTGGACTCAGGCTGCCTGAGAGGCACCAGCTTTTCTCCACGTTGATTTGAATGGGAATGTTCTTTCTACTATTATTTTTTTTCAATGCATAGACCCTAGCTGTTGATTAGCAATGCAACTGTGTTAAAACGGTCCATATGTACCAAACACTTCCATCAGCTACTTCCATCTTGTTCTTAAAGGAAAGGCTCCAGGTGAATGTTGGTGCACGGTGGTTCCTCTGTTACTCACAGTAGACAGTGTGGTCTCTGAGGGCACACTGCGAGGCCTGGCTGGACACGTTAACGATGGAGCCTCCTGATTCTCTTGCCTTCATACCACGGGCCACTATCTGACCACAGAGACAGAGCTCCATTTGATTCAACAGAAGCAGTTTGACAAAGCAGACATTTGAATACAAACTAATAGTGTGATAAAACCATTGATACACCGATATTAAAAGGAGAGAACATACTTTACTGTCCCTGACACCAAAACCTGAGTCAACATTAATGTTTAGCTCAGCAAAACATCTACTCACAAAACAGGAAAAACACCAAAGAACAAACTGAAGCCAGGAATGTAGGACATGCAAGTGCAGTGATGTGGATTTAAGCCATTCTTGTACCTGGGAGACATGCAACACAGCTTTCACATTCACGTTGAATGACCTGGAGATGAAAGACACCATAGAACACAATAAACATAACAGGTTGTCACATGACGAAACGTTATGTTAGGACTATTTGCTGCTGCAGCTTCCAAGTTCAAAATCATCAAAGAATCATGTATTTTGTCTCACTGGTCAAACTGGTCGGGCGTGACCTCCAGAAACGGCTGCAGACTGGCACAGGCAGCGTTATTCACCAGCAGATCGATGGAACCGACGTCCTGCAGAGCCGCCTCCGTGGCCCCCCAGTCTGCCAAGTCCACACACACCGGGGTGATGGACGCACACTGTGAGAGGACGTCAACACCGGACAAGTCAGTGCAGATAATAGAAGAGGGAGGAGATGAAGGAGAAGAGGAGAAACTGTAATGTTTAATGTGATTAGATTGTATTAAAGGCTTTGAGACAACCATCCATTCAACAACAACACAACAGTCTATACTGACTCACAAAGCAGTATGCTAAATACATCAGTATGACTCGCATACAAATGAGACCAACACTTTCTCGCTCCTAACTCGTCAAATACTGCTGCTTGCTCAGTGGCCCTAACTTCAAACTATGAAGCTCTAAGTTCCCCTCTACCGTCAGTTGTGTACATGTCATGTTCCACTTGTTCCCCCTCAGGGACACACTGTTAGCTCTGTCAGCACTGTTGCTGTTGTTTGCGCTGTTAGCACCATTAGCTTCTAGCCGTCGACTCAGCT
The DNA here is from genome assembly GCF_004355925.1 of Anarrhichthys ocellatus. Lineage (NCBI taxonomy): Eukaryota > Metazoa > Chordata > Actinopteri > Perciformes > Anarhichadidae > Anarrhichthys > Anarrhichthys ocellatus. Next base: position 2,371 of record NW_022282000.1, on the reverse strand, counting down.
GTCACCAGCTGAGAGCCGTGTGGAGGCAATCCCTGAATCATTACTGTGCTCAAAGTTTGGAATTTAGCACTTTTAAATGTGGATATTTAGTTTGAATCATTTCTATTTTTTATGAATTGCCACACAAAGATGCCACAGTCATCTCCTATCAGATTTAATTTAATGAAAGTTTCCAACTTCATCCAGGTTGTAACTGGAGACTCTCTCACTGAAAGCTCTGATGCATCAGATTGCTGAATGAAGAATCTGGGAACTAAACAATATGTCATGTCAGCCAAAGTCTGTTCAAGGTAATGGAACTTAAATGAAGAGAGGCACAGTGTGATATTGTCAGTGCACAGTGTTTTAACCCTCACACAACCAGCTCTGTAGTAGTAGAACTGTCTCCGTTTGTCAGAGGACGTGAAGGTTTCGGGTCTTAAACACAGGAATCTCTACCACCCCTATCACTTATGGATTCAAGTCAAAGTGTGTGACGTACCTCCTGCACCAGAGTGTTGAGGTCGGCCTGCGTGCGTGTGACCGCTGTGACCTTTGCCCCGCAGCGTGCCAGAGCCAGAGCCGTGTCCCTGCCAATCCCTGAGACACAAAACATCCATAAACACAAAGCCGTATTACAGAGTGGAGCTGCTGCTGTGGCACACACACACATTCCACACATGTCTCAGGCTCTGCCTCACTGCGCTCTGTGAACAAAGCTTTTTGTTCTAGGTCAGTGGTGGAGCTGACGAGACTCTTTGAGGGTACGTGCTAATTCATCACAGAGTTTAACAGTTTTAATTCACATTTGTTTTCATCTTCTCCGCTTTTAGTAATTATTTTTTGTAACGGCAACATTTACCTTTAGGTCATTTAGCATTTATAAGCAGCTTACAAACATTTACTTAATACTATATAACTCACTGTAATGTCATTGTGAGGACAGTTAACACTTTATTTGACCACAATTATAACTTCTCCTGTGAAGACATATTTCAAATCATTACAACAGCATTTCACTATATTGTCATTCATTCTCTTCATACTGGGTGTCCACAGGAGGAGTTATAGTTGTTAACAAATACATTAATAAACACTTATATTATAGTGTGTTATAAACCATTTATTAAATGTTTACTGCTCATATATGATGAATAAGGAACATCTTTATGTGTGAAACTCACCATGACATGATACATTCTGCATAAAATTGTGATAATTAATAAAAGTGGTTTGTCTGTAACACGATGCAAACATTGAATGTCTGGTAATAATGGAATCTTTTTTATGTATTTATTGATCAGATAATTAAAAGAAAAGAAATGCACATTTTATGGAATGACGAACCTGAAGACACCGGGGTCATGTTCACGCTGTTATTGATTCATTTTTTAAATATAATTCATATGTTCAAGTTTGTGTGTTTAACTGCAAGACAAACGTCTCTTTGGGGGACAGTAAAGTTAAGGTTGAATCATCTCGGGCAGGGCTGCCCAAACCTTTTCCCTTGGAAGGCAACAACTGAAAATGACTGGTGAGCCACAGGCCAAAAGCACACAACTGTGTTATTGTATTGTGTTGTTAAATGTAAATTATACTAGGATCTAGAGTTAACTTCAGTGAAATGCATTTTGTTCCTTTATCACTGTCTGTGCCTCCACATATTTTTATTATCTCACTCACGCCAAATTGACATCCAGAGCAAACTCTGTCCGCCATGATCAGATTATAAAGAATAATTAATAATTAGGGATCCTACATATTTAAAGAGCATTTTGATCCCACAAAAATAAAACAGCGATTCATAGCCAACGTATATATTTTATATTTTTATATTATATATAAATTTATATATTTTTTTAAATTTAAATTCCTTTTTACTCACTAGAAACATCTGGTGGACCAAATCGAACCTTATGCTGGGCCAACTTTGGCCCGAGACCCCTGATGTAGGACTATTAAAATAAGACTATGACTAGAACATTTGAATGGCCTGTGTGTGTGTGTGTGTGTGTGTGTGTGTGTGTGTGTCATGGCTCAATATAGAAAGTCTTTAAACTAACTTTGTATGTGGACTAGCTATTCTAAATATGCATTGGAGATGTTGCCTGAAAAGAAACAATAGCGTTTTGTGTTATAAGTTATTGCTCATTCCACATCTTGTCCTATGTGGAGGTCATAGGTCAACGCAGCAGCCTTAGACGGTGACTTACGGACACTTAAAGAATGTCTCCAGTATGCCGGGTAACTTTGAAAATGCTGCTTTTTTTTCTCACAGTTTTGTCTACTGGAAAACAAAGATGCATGATCATATGCAAAATGTTGTGGTTTGTCGTGTTGAATTTTCAACACGACAAACCAGTATGTCGTGTTGCAACACGACTCACGCGCG
>NW_022281999.1:0-8886 GCF_004355925.1 Anarrhichthys ocellatus | reverse complement strand
AGTCATGGCCCTGTAGCTCTGTATAGAGTCATGGCCCTGTAGCTCTGTATGGAGGAGTCATGGCCCTCTGTGCTTTGGTACTAGCTGCTCCGCTCTGCGCACTGCGCTCACTTGACGTTACCAATCAATGTTTCAAACATTCTGTGGTTTCATCTAATGGGAGGTTTGCTACTCTTCTTTTGCTCATGTGACCTTAGATAAAATGAGCTACTTGAAGACATAACATGGGACCAGAGGGAATTGTAACAGACTTTACAATATCAATGAATTTAACTTAATTGATAAATCCAGAGAGTTATTATTATTAGCAGCTGCCAGCTGGTGCTGAATATTTACATCTTTAACAGAGATTCAATGTATTCTGGATTGAAAGACTAATTTTGGACACCACCTTTTAAACCACTTTAAAATGTATCACGCACACAACGGTTAGCTGGGATCGGCCCCAGCTCCCTCCGAGGATAACAAATTACAGATGGATTTATTAAACTCAATCTCATTTTTACTGGTTCCCAACGTATTGGCGTGATTTCCCTGAAAACAAAATAAAACTATTGGAAAGAAGATCAACATAGTTTTTGTTGCTATTGATCATGTGACTCTATCATTTGTAACTTTAGAGTGTTGTCTTGTTCTGTTCTACTTTACTAGTATAACAATTAAATACCACATTTTCAATGACACAGAAATCTGCTGATGCCTCGGCCATTACGACTGTATCATCTGTGTAAAGTAGCGCATGTGATGTTAAATAAAGCCCTACATCATTATTAGACTTACCAATAATACTCATTCACACAAATAGCAAAGAAACATGCTCCAATACACATAAATAAGCACAAATAACAGAGACAAGTGAGAGGATAAGTGGGTGAGTTTAATTAATGAACAGAGTTGACCTCTCTTTGTATAATGCAGTGATGTGGTAACACAGGAAGCCGTGTGCTGGGACGAGGCTCGTGCTGGTCAGCAGGCCAGGAAGCCTCCGTCCACCAGCAGAGTGACTCCGTTAGTCATGTTGCTTTTGTCACTCAGCAGGAATAAGATGGTGTTCACCACGTCCTCCACCTCTGCACACAGACACACAGGGAGCTCAGCTGACACGGAGGTCAACACACTGGTGAAGTGTATACACTGCATAATTGTGTTTAAAACCCCTATCCAAGTCCACAACAAACACAATGGGGGAGTCCACATTCCTGAGTCCACATTCCTGAATCTGAATCAACCGTCAGCCTCCTCTTCAGCCCCCTGGTACGAAGTCTCTGAAGAGGCTGAGCAGTAGGAGCCCTCCCTCCATGTGTCTCTTGTAAAGAAGAGGAAAACCTAAACTTAAAGAGGTCAGTTCAAGATTCACTCTCGTTTTAGAACGAGCTTTATCCTTGCTATATTTGTGGGGGGTCTCCATTTGCGTAGCTTCTTCTTGGCTAATTTCGCTATGTTTCTATAGAGGTTGAAGCCAAGAAACGTCGAGAACACAGCAAAATAAGACAATCCAGGAAGAGGGCAGGGCCTCTGCAGGCACAGACACTGCCTCACACTTCTAGAGTCCAAACCAGACTGTATATTAAGATAGATGACATGTCACAAAAGTGAATTCAAAACATATGGAGCATGTTGTGTGTCCAGTACAGTGTCAGCAGCATGCAGTTCTGAAACAAGAATGACGAGTCTGTGTCGTGATGAGAAGAGTATTTCTAGAGATATCCTGGTTAATACCGTCTTTCTAGCCAAACATCTACCGTGGTGCTAACGTAGCAGCTAGGTGGCTCACGCTAACTAGCTGTGGCTGTGCTCGGCTTGTGACTGGCTGTGGCGCGTGTGTGGGGGCGGGGACTTCGATACCACGGCTCCTTCCCCCTCTCCATCACTACTGTGCACCCCCGCCTTTCACTCAATGCATGCTGGGATAGGCTCCAGCAGATAATAAATAACGGATGGATGCGGACAAGTATCCTTAAGCCGGACAGAAAGACAGTTGTATCAACAGTGATCTCAAATGACATGTGACTGTGTATCAGGATGGAAGAATCAAAAGAGAATCTGTGGATTTGCCCCAGAAACGTGGTGTCAGCAGTATGTACATACAGCCGGTGGTGCCTGACCTGCGAAGCGGCCTAGGGGGATGCGGGACAGCATGGTCTTGGCTTTTTCTGGGTCGCTCCAGCCCTGGCGACCCATATCAGTCATCACCACTGTGGGGTTCACACTGTTCACACGGATCTAATCAGAACACAACACTGGTACTTCAGTTCAAGCTACAGTATGTGACTTCGATCAAAAATAACTTTCTGTGATATTTGCTACTGTCACTATATCCTGACAGTAGTACATGAGACCGATAATCTGTGAAAACATCTGGTTCCTCTGCCGCCTCACCAACAATTCCAACCTTCAGTCAATAACAACGACAATAAATATCCCATTATTAAACAGCAGAGACCGGTTAAAAGGATGGAATTATTGTCATTCATATTTAATATTCAATAATATAAAAGGTATTTTTGATTCATTCATGGTTTGATTTGAAGTGCTCTTAGTGAGACGTTAACGGGTGAATGTATGTTTGGTAGAACAGAGTAGCTGCTGCGTAATGGCTCCCCTTTTATTTCAGTTGAGAATATAAGTTGTTTTTAAATGTATGGAAACATTATAATAATGATAAGCTCATTTCATTCATAGATCTCTATAAACAAAGGTCAAATGTGGAGCCATTATTTGGCAGAGGAATATTTTTATTACCTGCCAAGAATTGCAAGCTCCTTCCTCAGACCAGGTGAGTGTTAAATGTACGAAATTCATACTATTCCCTCAAAACAGCCTGAAATATCAGCTGGTAGCAATATTTGATACTAAAGTGTATGTAGATGAACCTAATATGTGGATGCATTATGTGGCAATATGGATATTTTACCTGCCAGGATTTGCACCTCCCTGTTATTTCAGACAATATTAACGTTACATATAGAGGTTTATAAATACATTCAAATGATTGATGATTGGGGTGAATCGCACATTTAAAGAGGTTAAGAACACGAAAGAGGGAAGAGTAAATCAGGACGACATGTATGCTGACTCAGCAGAGATAACATTAAATGAGAAAAGTTGATCTACGGGAGAATAATATGTGTGAAAGCAACACAGAATGACTTTGAGCCTTACTGCATTATGTTCCACGATATTATTGAATTCAGTGTTTTCCTTTACATGAATAAATTGATGCAGAAAAATGGTCTTCATGACTTGCTCTTCTGTGACGAGCATTCATTTGTGACGTGCTGTTGTGTTGGGCTCTGTATCGCATGTCTTGTATATTCCTTCTTGTATCACTTTGTGTTGTGTTTTTACTCGCTACTGTTTCGTTATCGTGCTTTCTTTGTTGTGAACTGCCAAGACACTACAGATGTGAATTATGTTAAAGCTATAATAAATGGTGACATTTATGTTTTACACTGTTTATGGTCCTGTTTGAATGAAGTAAATAAATACAATCTAAGTGTTAGAGAGAGCAGGAATCATAGTGAGAGTGGATGGATGAGCGGCTGTACTGTACCGAGTGTACTGATCCCCTATTTAAAAGTATTTGTTCAAGAGATGAATGAACATAACATCTAGTTTAATGTGCAGCCATAATGCATATCAGTGTTTGATTAATTGCATTACAACATACAGAGGTTCCCATGTTTCCGATCACTCAGCGAATGTTAACTGTGAAATCTAACGGCCCAAATAATCAAGAGAAGTTGAAGTTGCCATGCTGTGTAAGCTTGAGGATACCTGGTCGGGTCCCAGCTCTAAGGCCATCACTTTAGTCAGCATGTCCAGGGCTCCTTTACTGGCACCTGAACAACGACAGGAACACAGAGACAACTTCACCATCACCATGGCTGCAGTCTGAAAGCCTGGGGCCCTTCCTCTTCTACAACAAGTACAACCATGACTGAATCAACCACTAAACACCTGCCTCTGTTAACTAAATACTGACGAATCCAGATATTATTTTTATGTGAATTGTGGTGCTATTTCACTAATCAGAAACACCATTGAGTAGTTTACATGCAGTGTGTTAGATTGCACTCTGAGGTTGGATGTTACAGGGACTGTGATGAATGAAGATGCAGATCCACTCTTCTGATTGCATAAAGAAAGCAATAGATTTTTCTCAGATTTTACACATATGGCTGTGTTTGTGTTTTATACTATGACAGTTTTCCTAAAACTGGATGTGAAAAAAATTAAAATATATCCCCTTGCTTACAATAACGCAATATATGAAATGGCTTTGTTGAATGCACACCACTGCTATGATAACAGAGCGCTGATCTAGGCACAGTTCTAAACTTCATACACAGCAAGAGGACCATTTCTTTTAGCAGATGCAATAAAATCATTTTTCATTTAATATTTTAGTGTCAACTTATTGACCTCTTTAGTAAGTAGTTGTGCAATAGGCGGGATAACGTACAGTGAGCGGAGCATTATTGTGAAATGAACCCCTGCAGGGTGATTCAAGTCCTACTCACCCAGTCAGGGTGCTGTATATTATCCCTTACATGCTGAACCCTAACCCGCGGATTATGATACGTATCATACCGCCAGACTCTTGCCAACACAAAGACCTGGATAGCATGGCTATCAACAGGGAAACATGCATACCACTGAGGAGCTCCACTGCTGAAAGCTGCTGATTCAGTCCGTGACAATGAGTCAATACAGTCAGTCAAGCTTGGAGATTCGGTCAAGGATCTGTTCCTATAAACCATTTCACAGCTGTCAACGTAAACATTCCAAATGTGTCCCTGTTTGTTTCCTGCTGCAGTGTATGTGAAGGAAATAAATAGAATAGGAGGAACTGTTTTCCATGGTCCTTTGACTAGTACAAAAGAAAATGGCATTTGTTGCTGACACAGCTCCGGAGACGGATGGCCGGCTACTTAGCTGGTCCTTCTCCTGAGCAAACTGTTGGGCTCATTTTCTGTAACAAGTGGAACATTAAAGCATGCCGGAATTAGCTAGCGAACTAAATATCCAGCTGTCCTAGTTAGCTAGCTAGCGGGTTATTTCCACCATGCTTTATTGCTATGCACTGTTTACAGAAAATGGAAGAAGCATTAAGTTGTTAAATTGTTCTCATTTACTCTGGCTCTGTGTAACCAGGGTGGACTCAGGCTGCCTGAGAGGCACCAGCTTTTCTCCACGTTGATTTGAATGGGAATGTTCTTTCTACTATTATTTTTTTTCAATGCATAGACCCTAGCTGTTGATTAGCAATGCAACTGTGTTAAAACGGTCCATATGTACCAAACACTTCCATCAGCTACTTCCATCTTGTTCTTAAAGGAAAGGCTCCAGGTGAATGTTGGTGCACGGTGGTTCCTCTGTTACTCACAGTAGACAGTGTGGTCTCTGAGGGCACACTGCGAGGCCTGGCTGGACACGTTAACGATGGAGCCTCCTGATTCTCTTGCCTTCATACCACGGGCCACTATCTGACCACAGAGACAGAGCTCCATTTGATTCAACAGAAGCAGTTTGACAAAGCAGACATTTGAATACAAACTAATAGTGTGATAAAACCATTGATACACCGATATTAAAAGGAGAGAACATACTTTACTGTCCCTGACACCAAAACCTGAGTCAACATTAATGTTTAGCTCAGCAAAACATCTACTCACAAAACAGGAAAAACACCAAAGAACAAACTGAAGCCAGGAATGTAGGACATGCAAGTGCAGTGATGTGGATTTAAGCCATTCTTGTACCTGGGAGACATGCAACACAGCTTTCACATTCACGTTGAATGACCTGGAGATGAAAGACACCATAGAACACAATAAACATAACAGGTTGTCACATGACGAAACGTTATGTTAGGACTATTTGCTGCTGCAGCTTCCAAGTTCAAAATCATCAAAGAATCATGTATTTTGTCTCACTGGTCAAACTGGTCGGGCGTGACCTCCAGAAACGGCTGCAGACTGGCACAGGCAGCGTTATTCACCAGCAGATCGATGGAACCGACGTCCTGCAGAGCCGCCTCCGTGGCCCCCCCAGTCTGCCAAGTCCACACACACCGGGGTGATGGACGCACACTGTGAGAGGACGTCAACACCGGACAAGTCAGTGCAGATAATAGAAGAGGGAGGAGATGAAGGAGAAGAGGAGAAACTGTAATGTTTAATGTGATTAGATTGTATTAAAGGCTTTGAGACAACCATCCATTCAACAACAACACAACAGTCTATACTGACTCACAAAGCAGTATGCTAAATACATCAGTATGACTCGCATACAAATGAGACCAACACTTTCTCGCTCCTAACTCGTCAAATACTGCTGCTTGCTCAGTGGCCCTAACTTCAAACTATGAAGCTCTAAGTTCCCCTCTACCGTCAGTTGTGTACATGTCATGTTCCACTTGTTCCCCCTCAGGGACACACTGTTAGCTCTGTCAGCACTGTTGCTGTTGTTTGCGCTGTTAGCACCATTAGCTTCTAGCCGTCGACTCAGCTGTCACCAGCTGAGAGCCGTGTGGAGGCAATCCCTGAATCATTACTGTGCTCAAAGTTTGGAATTTAGCACTTTTAAATGTGGATATTTAGTTTGAATCATTTCTATTTTTTATGAATTGCCACACAAAGATGCCACAGTCATCTCCTATCAGATTTAATTTAATGAAAGTTTCCAACTTCATCCAGGTTGTAACTGGAGACTCTCTCACTGAAAGCTCTGATGCATCAGATTGCTGAATGAAGAATCTGGGAACTAAACAATATGTCATGTCAGCCAAAGTCTGTTCAAGGTAATGGAACTTAAATGAAGAGAGGCACAGTGTGATATTGTCAGTGCACAGTGTTTTAACCCTCACACAACCAGCTCTGTAGTAGTAGAACTGTCTCCGTTTGTCAGAGGACGTGAAGGTTTCGGGTCTTAAACACAGGAATCTCTACCACCCCTATCACTTATGGATTCAAGTCAAAGTGTGTGACGTACCTCCTGCACCAGAGTGTTGAGGTCGGCCTGCGTGCGTGTGACCGCTGTGACCTTTGCCCCGCAGCGTGCCAGAGCCAGAGCCGTGTCCCTGCCAATCCCTGAGACACAAAACATCCATAAACACAAAGCCGTATTACAGAGTGGAGCTGCTGCTGTGGCACACACACACATTCCACACATGTCTCAGGCTCTGCCTCACTGCGCTCTGTGAACAAAGCTTTTTGTTCTAGGTCAGTGGTGGAGCTGACGAGACTCTTTGAGGGTACGTGCTAATTCATCACAGAGTTTAACAGTTTTAATTCACATTTGTTTTCATCTTCTCCGCTTTTAGTAATTATTTTTTGTAACGGCAACATTTACCTTTAGGTCATTTAGCATTTATAAGCAGCTTACAAACATTTACTTAATACTATATAACTCACTGTAATGTCATTGTGAGGACAGTTAACACTTTATTTGACCACAATTATAACTTCTCCTGTGAAGACATATTTCAAATCATTACAACAGCATTTCACTATATTGTCATTCATTCTCTTCATACTGGGTGTCCACAGGAGGAGTTATAGTTGTTAACAAATACATTAATAAACACTTATATTATAGTGTGTTATAAACCATTTATTAAATGTTTACTGCTCATATATGATGAATAAGGAACATCTTTATGTGTGAAACTCACCATGACATGATACATTCTGCATAAAATTGTGATAATTAATAAAAGTGGTTTGTCTGTAACACGATGCAAACATTGAATGTCTGGTAATAATGGAATCTTTTTTATGTATTTATTGATCAGATAATTAAAAGAAAAGAAATGCACATTTTATGGAATGACGAACCTGAAGACACCGGGGTCATGTTCACGCTGTTATTGATTCATTTTTTAAATATAATTCATATGTTCAAGTTTGTGTGTTTAACTGCAAGACAAACGTCTCTTTGGGGGACAGTAAAGTTAAGGTTGAATCATCTCGGGCAGGGCTGCCCAAACCTTTTCCCTTGGAAGGCAACAACTGAAAATGACTGGTGAGCCACAGGCCAAAAGCACACAACTGTGTTATTGTATTGTGTTGTTAAATGTAAATTATACTAGGATCTAGAGTTAACTTCAGTGAAATGCATTTTGTTCCTTTATCACTGTCTGTGCCTCCACATATTTTTATTATCTCACTCACGCCAAATTGACATCCAGAGCAAACTCTGTCCGCCATGATCAGATTATAAAGAATAATTAATAATTAGGGATCCTACATATTTAAAGAGCATTTTGATCCCACAAAAATAAAACAGCGATTCATAGCCAACGTATATATTTTATATTTTTATATTATATATAAATTTATATATTTTTTTAAATTTAAATTCCTTTTTACTCACTAGAAACATCTGGTGGACCAAATCGAACCTTATGCTGGGCCAACTTTGGCCCGAGACCCCTGATGTAGGACTATTAAAATAAGACTATGACTAGAACATTTGAATGGCCTGTGTGTGTGTGTGTGTGTGTGTGTGTGTGTGTGTGTCATGGCTCAATATAGAAAGTCTTTAAACTAACTTTGTATGTGGACTAGCTATTCTAAATATGCATTGGAGATGTTGCCTGAAAAGAAACAATAGCGTTTTGTGTTATAAGTTATTGCTCATTCCACATCTTGTCCTATGTGGAGGTCATAGGTCAACGCAGCAGCCTTAGACGGTGACTTACGGACACTTAAAGAATGTCTCCAGTATGCCGGGTAACTTTGAAAATGCTGCTTTTTTTTCTCACAGTTTTGTCTACTGGAAAACAAAGATGCATGATCATATGCAAAATGTTGTGGTTTGTCGTGTTGAATTTTCAACACGACAAACCAGTATGTCGTGTTGCAACACGACTCACGCGCG
>NW_022281998.1:0-8887 GCF_004355925.1 Anarrhichthys ocellatus | reverse complement strand
TATTGCGTCTTTGTTTTGGTTTTGTGTCTCTTTGTACTTGTTTTGTTCTTTGTGTAGATGTTTTGTGTCACTTTGTGGTCATTTTGCGCCATGTCTCTTTGAGTGACGTTTTATAGGTGAGGGGTCGGGGGGGGCCCTGGACACAATGGGCCCCTGGTCCTGTTCCCGGTAGCCCCCTGTTCAGTAACCCACACATTCCCTGAATCTCTCCAAAGACTTCTTAACCTGCCTGTCAGACGTCCATATTCATCGGCAGAGCGCTGAACATCTACCCGCTGTCCTTCCTTCTCAACCTCGGCAGGAGGCACAAGATCAAGGGGAACTTCCAGCACATGATGATGTTTGCAGGTATGGAGATCACGTCATTTCCTCACTCATCGACTCATCCGACCAATCGTTGCAGCTCTGATGTGATTGGATGATTCCTGGATGTGATCCTCTGCAGGTCTGCGCGGGGCGATGGCGTTCGCGTTGGCCATCCGGGACACGGCCACGTACGCCCGCCAGATGATGTTCACCACCACGCTGCTCATCGTCTTCTTCACCGTCTGGGTGTTTGGGGGCGGGACGACGCCCATGTTGTCATGGCTACACATCAGGTGACCTAACAATTTTAATTTAATGTTTGCAGTAAAATCTGCATCTCGTCTTAAATACATTGAAGTCCCCACAACTAAAAGCTAACATTTCTGAAAACGTCGGAGGAGAGACGACACTTCTTTTGTAAAAAAAGTGATCAGAGTTAGACTTCCACAATACATTATATTATAATGTAATATACTATACTATACTATACTACATTACATTATACTATAGTATCTGATGAAGGACCAGACACGTGATGTCTAACATTGATTTAGTGATTTGGGATCATAAGAACAGGATGATTAATAAAGGATGGTTGGTAAAGGATGGTTAACAAAGGATGGTTAACAAAGGATGGTTGGTACCGGATTGTTGGTACCGGATCGTTGGTACCGGATCGTTGGTACCGGATCGTTGGTACCGGATTGTTGTTTAGATGAGAATGTATTTTAAAGATTTTAGAACTTCTTGCATCGCTGCTCAAGAAAGACTTGTTTACATACAAGAATAATAAGTCCCCGTTGATTCTTTTCTTAATTAATAATGAATAATCTGGAAGCATTATATCGTAACGATGCCGTTGGTACTCCTAACATGATTGGTTCCTAAATGATCCTCGAGCTCTCCGGTGGAACCGAGTTGTCCAGGAGGTGGAGCCAGAGATCTCTGACGTTCTTCCATCTACAACTGTACAAAATATCTCCGCACATAAAACCAGTTAATAAACAACTTTAATCATATTTATTACATAAAATAGATCAATATAAAAGGCCCATAACTCATCTTTCTTTTAAAGTCTTAACTTAACTAAATAACTTCTATGACGGATGAATCGGACATTAAACAGGAGCCTCTTCCATCAGTCATCACTACAGTGAGTCTGAACAGAGTTTACTAATAAAAAGCAAAGATTGGGACAGTCAGGAGTTCATTGTGGAATAGATTTGAAATGAGTGTTCAGTACACTAAACGGATAAAAACAAAATAAGATGATCAACAAATGTTTGTGTAATATTTGTCGTTTGGGACTTTATACAAAAACAAATATATTTTATTTGAAGGAAAAGGTGTTGCTGATTACACGTTACACTTTCTACAGTCTTCCTATTGTTCTTATTGAATTAAAGTAATGATTGTGAAAAGCATAAAGGTGTAATAAACTACCACCTTTCAGTCGGCAGTAACCTGTTTTAGTTTATCACGACTTGAAATCGAATGACTTATAATTGGCTTTATTATTTTTATATGTATATTTGACTTCAAATTACATATGAAAACTAAAGCTGTGAGCAGCGATGAACGGGCCCTCGCAATCTGCAGCACGTCGGGGGTGGCGGCGGGACTCCGGCCTGCGCGTCAGAGAACGTCCACGACCGTCGGACGGCGCGTCCGCGAGCGAGACGTTTTTAATCCCGCGTGGACCGCCTGATGCCGGAAATGATGTTCTGCAAATAGTCCGATGCTTCCTGTATCCGCTGCCTGGCGCTACAGAACGCGTGCAAACATGCATCATGTAGCTCTGTGTCAAGTGTAAACCACATGGTGTAAAAGTCATGTAAATCTGATGGTGTTTGTCACAAAATCCAGATTTCCTTAATCCAGCAGGTGGCGCTGTGAGTATTAGTGAAAATAATCTCGTAAACATCCTCAGGCCATGAGTGTTATCAAGCATGTGATGTTTGAGACCGTTTGGAACAAGTCCAGCTGAGTTACATCAGACATTTCCTTTAGCCAGTAGGCTTTGCGGGTTTACTGTAGCGCCCCCTAGTGGTCGAATGCAAACAAATTGTCAGGGTATGTTACTGGATGCGATGTGCACATATGCTGAATATTTTGGGAATTTAGAACAAATGGTTGAGAAGTTATGTGTATTGATATTTTGCCACGCACCTAAGAAGTGTATTGGTCCATAACTTGTAAACGCAAAGAGATATCAAAAATATTTTGATAACTTTTGATGATCTAGATCCACTTATGATCCACAGCAAATTTTGTAGAAATCGGACCCAGCGTGTAGGAGTTCGCAAAAATGTGTTTTTTTTTCACTAAATTCAAAATGGCTGACTTCCGCTAGGGTTTAGAGCATGGTTCCAAAAGACTTATTTTTAAGTCTCCATAGGATACATGTGCCTACCAAGTTTCATACATGTAGCCAAAACGTAGCGCTAGGGCTGCTCTTTTGAAATATTGTAGGGGGCGCTATAGAGGCAATTTAAAACGGCCAATAAAGAAAATCATATAAACTATTTCTTCCAATGACCTGTGACACATGTACAAAGTTCCATGAGTTTTTGAGCATCCCAACTCACTAAACCATCAGCTTCCTTTTTCATGGCAAACGATGCGACGCCATGGCAACAGGGTTCAACGAAAACTCACAAAATTCATGATGATGCATCATCAATGTCTTAAGGTTATCCTTACCAAATTTTAGACTCATCAGGTCACCTGGCTAGGAGGAATAAATAAAAGTATAAAATATGACATTTCCTTTAGCCAGTAGGCGGCGCTATGAATTATTGACTTTATTTCAATTAAAGTATGTTTAAGCTTGAAGTAGCATCATGCAGAAGAAGTTTTGTGCGGAGTGGATAATGTACCTTGGAGTTATAACAACTTATAATAACTTATGTTTTGATAAACAATGAGGCAAAATGGCCGCCACGCCACGATGAAAACTCTCGATTTTGATAACTTTTAATCACAAAGGTCTTAAGAGCATCCTGACCAAAGTAGAAGTTGATCGCTTAAAATCTCTAGGAGGAGTTCGTTAAAGTCTGAAGGCTGAAATTTGCAAAAAGTGACAAAAAAGCACAACTTCGCGGGCTTACTGTAGCGCCACCTAGTGGTTGACTGCAAAACAATTCTCAGGGTATGTTACAGGATACGATGTGCACATATACTGCAAGTTTTGTAATTTTAGGACAAACGGTTGAGAGGTTGTGTATTGATATTAAGCCACGCCCCTAAGAAGTTTATTGGTCCATATCGTGTAAACGAAAAGAGATATCAAAAAGCTTTTGATGACGTAGATCCAGTAATGATCCACAGCCAATTTGGTAGTAATCGGACCAAGCATGTAAGAGGAGTTCGCAAAAATGTGTTTTACACTAAATTCAATATGGCGGAAAATCTAAGTAGGCGGAGCTTAGGGGTCTGATTGGCTTTTTTGTAGATCTAGCTCAAGTGGACATGTGTGTTGAATTTCAAGTAAATCGGACATACTGGACGAGGGGCGTCGCCGGTCCGACTTGTAGGGGGCGCTATAGAGCCATTTTTTTACACAGAAAGATGCATTCTTTTTCAGATGGCTACTTTCACCAGGCCTGACAAGTCCCCAAAATTTGGTGAGTTTTCATGCATGGCAAGTCCTCCAACCATGCGTACGTTTACCCAAACGGGTACAATATCAATAGGGCCTTCGCGGCCCGACGTCGGTTGCTCGGGCCCTAATCAAGCGAACCGAAGAAGAGCATATTTACACTCTGATAGTGTGAAACACAAACCGTCCGTGCCTCTGTGTCAGTGCTCTGATGCTCTCTGACGCCTTATTTACCTTCACAGTACAAAATAAAATCCCAAAGTCGATCAATTCATTGTCATAGTGAATCATAAAAGCAGCTCACATTGAGATCACCACTGAGCCGGAGGTGAAGCTGCATCCCGTTCCCCTGTGGGTCTCGTCTGCTTGTTGCCGGACCACAATGCACTGGGAGGGAGCCGGGTGATGTGTGACAGCAGGCAGAGGCGTCCTGAGGACAACGAGCTCCGTTTAATATGAGAAGCGCCTCCTCGGGCCGAGCGGGAACCGTCGTGTGTTAGCCGGAGGCTTTTTAGAGCACTGCCAAAATACCCCCCCCCCCCTGTCGCCATGGAATCCAGGACATGTGGCGCATGGTGGGCAGACATGAGCTGTGTTCTTATTGTAGTGTCACATTTATCTGTAGAGTTCTACTAAATGTTCCAAAAGTTACCATTACATAATGCCTCATTTGCATATTTAAACATGACATTTCATAAAACTTATAATCCCCGTCTGTGTCTAATGTGGAGCTCAGATGTGACCGTTCCAGCTGTTCATAGTGTGATACAGATGTTTTCACACACTGTAACGTGCTGGATGTGTTTATGATGTGACAGAGTTGGGGACAGCAAAGCTTTGCAGGAAGAGCGGCGGCAGCGTGGACAGTGGGAGTACTGCAGGTGCTGTATCTGAATCTGAACTGGTGTAGCTGGTGTTGGGAAAGACGGTGTGTGGTTGCTTCAGATGGGGAACTTTTCTTCTCACTGTTTACTTTTGTTTTTCTGATGAACGGGAACATTGGGCATCGCCTCTTTTAAAGGGCCACGGGAGGAGTTGAGACTCTTAAAGAGACAGTCCTGATGTTCTGTAGTGTGTGTGTGAGGTTCTCCTCCACAGTCAGGGTTCTACTACAGTAGATGAGTTGATAGAACCAGCACGGGAGCAAAGTGATGTTCTGCTGTGGACGTATGTTAGACTCCTAACAGAATGTCTCTCAGTTGAAGTGAAGCTATATTCAGAATGTCTTCAGCTCTTTACCTTGCTGTCAGACAGACCTTTCTGAGGGGAACTCAAGCTGTTATCTATGATCTCTACAAACACACCAGACTCCATTCACTCAAACACTGACTCTACCTCTGCCTTGATTAAGTTTTTTTGATTTTTTTATGTGTGACTTTGGTGTTTTAAAGGGTTAATTCTGGTTCACACAAGTCACACATTAACAAAGATAACAATGGCTGAAAACCAAGATGGCGATGTCCATAAACCAGGATGAATGATGGCTAAAAACCAAGATGGCAACAGCTGAAAACCAAGATGGCGACGGCTTAAAGGCAACGGTCAAAAAACCAAGATGATGACGGCAAAAAAAACAAAATGGAGATGTCCAAAATCCAAGATCTCTGTCTGTCTGACAGCAAGATAAAGCGGCAAAAGAAATCTAAATATACCGTTCACCTAAACTGATATTGATTTATTTTCCTGAACTATCCCTTTAAGAACATGACATCTTAGTCATATGAATTGGAAGGTTTGTGTCAGCATAAAACAAACGTAGATGTGATTCTTCAGCAGTGATATTTCCGTGACTTCGTCACACACCAGCACAGCCCTGGTGGAGGTGCAGCTCATTCAGGACTCTTGAGTCCGTCTCCTGTTTTGTTGCAGACTCTGTGAACTGTCCACCAGGCTCTCTTTTCTCACCGGCGTACAAAGAACAAATCACACACTGTGACAGACCTGTGTGACTCAAAACAGGAAGTTAAGAAAGAAACTGAGAGCTGCTGCTGTGCCAAAAGGGGTTTCTCCACTTCTGACTGTGAGGGTCGCACGTCTTCCTAGAGGACAGAAACGCTGAGAACGAAATGTGCTCGTGAGGAATATTCGACGGGTTTAAGGAGAGGAGGGAATGTTGTGAGGATTAGGATTAGAGGTTAGTCAGTCAGTGGGACTCTGTGTGAACATGCGTGAAGGCTTCTTATTACAGGAAACCGTGCTGCGTTCCTCTCTCCTGGCTCTTAATCTCAGATCCTTCCTAGTTTTTGCATTTCTTTGACCTCCATGTGAGCGCCGCCCCCTGAAGATCCTCTGTGTGTACATGAGTGTGTTTGTGTTGGTGGACTTTCTCCTTTCATAACCAGACGGACACGCACAAACCTGCTCCTTCTCAAGCTGCCAAGGTGGTAAAGCAGACAGAAAAAACGCTGTTTCCCTCAGAGGGGATATTCCCTCTGCTGTCATGGAAAAGTCTAAAGATAACCACGAGTCCTCCTGTGCAGCTTCAGATGTGACCGTGAAAGGCTGCACGTCTCTGCCGTGGCCTCTGGGCCGCACGGATTAGACTCCACAGCTTATGTGAATTAGAAGTCGGTAAGAGACACCATGGGGGGCGGGGTGGGGGGTAAGTGGTGAGGTCAGTTTAAAGAACTTGAAGCTAACTGACAGCAGCTGGTTAGCTTAGCACAAAGAGTGGAAACAGCTAAGTGGCCAAGAAAGAGGCCGGCACGTGACCCCCATAGACTGTTTATTGAGACGTGGATGTGGTCTTTGTGACGTCGCCCATTTGTTTGTCGACGACAGTTTTGAAGCCTTGAGTTCGTCATTTTGGCCGTCGCCATCTTGTTTTGTTGACCATTGCTGTCTTGGATTCTGGCTGTCGTCATCTTGGTATTTTGCAACCAGAAGAGCGAGGCTAGCTATTTTCCCCACTGCTCCCAGTTGTGCTAAGCTAACTGGCTGCTTTAGCTTTATGTGACAGAGACATGCGAGAGTGGCATCGATCTTCTCATCCAGATGAGAGAGAGAGAATCGCTGGTCCATGTTTCAACCACAACTATTACTGTTTACTGCGACTTTGTTGTTCCTCAGCGTTATTAAAACATAATTCATCATTTGATGTTTTTATTGCTGCAGGAGGAGAATATCTGGTGGGAAATCACTGACTGCAAGGTCTGTTATTCAGATTCATGGCTGTAGAGGAATAAAACCACTTTGTTGTCATAAATTACACATGAAAGGGTTAAATCACATGATGGCGTCTTCACTTCTTGCATGCTGAATGTCTCTGTGGGTCGGGGGGGACCTGAGGGGGATTTCGGTGAAAACTTCGCCTGTTCTACACAAATGTGGTTTTGTTTGTTTTTTTGCGTCACGAGCCAAAAAGCTTCTTATCTGTATTTTAAATCTCTGCCCCGTCGGTTGTAATATCCTTCAGCTCCTCTCTGTTTATCTGTGTCTCTATCGGATTCAATGATCATTTACAGCAATTGTCCGCCACTGAGAGGTCGAACGCTCATCACTTTAATGTGTGTGGGCTTTGAAAGAGAAGACATCTGCAGGTGCAGTCGCCACAACATCAAGTCAACGACAAAGAAGAAAGAAGAGGTCACAAGAAGGGAAACTACAGACGCACAAGTGCTGACTGTCATCTAACCAAATATGAACCACAGCGTTTAGCTGCAGCTTAGTTACTTCAGAGGTGTTTGATGTTTTCTTTGTGTGTTTCAGGGTCGGTGTGGATCCAGATCAAGACCAGCAGCCTTGTGGAGACAGCTTCCAGGTCCTCCAGGGGGTGAGGCTCTCATTCAATACTTTATTTATTATTCGCTTTAAAGGAATTCTCCACCCTCAAAAAACAACCGTCTGTATATCAGTTACTCTCCCCGTGTTACCTCAGAAACCAGAGGAAGGCCTGGAGGAATTGAAGTAAATGAAAACCAAAACTGTGTCTCATTTATCCAGGCGGGTGCTCACTGCTTCACAAACACATGCCTCTTCGCTAAAACCTTAATATTTAGACGGGTTTTAGAGAAGACAGGAAGTAGTGACCTATAAAGCAACGCTGAACTCTCAAACAGCCACTACTTCAATTTAATGTTGAAGCGGAGCTCAGCCAGCGAGTCTGAAGACCAGTGACTCTGATTCTGAGAGCGATAACGAAACAAAGCTCGACCAGATGGGATGGATGCGGGGGGGGATCCAGATGAGAACGCGATGAGAACGTGATGAGAACATGTGTGTTGTGTTTCTCCAGGAGGGCTCTGAGGCCGAAGGACAGAGTAAAACCAAACAGGAGAGCGCGTGGCTCTTCAGACTTTGGTACACCTTCGATCACAAGTATCCTTTCTGTACCTGACCCTGGTGGACACTAGAGAGAATGCAGCTTTAACACATGAAGCACTGCCTCCACTCATCAGAACCGCAGGTTGCCTCCTGGTTCTACTGGCCGTTTTGTCTCTTATACTTGTTGGATATTATTCATATGTAATTCCAGGTTGGATTCCTCTCGTGTCCCAGCACAGCAGAGGTTAACACGTTCTGACGGAGAGCCTCTCTCCTCAAAGGGACCGGTGACCCGACCACTTGAGCTGGGCATTCATGGGTTTATTCCCAGAATGCAATGCAGCCTGACTAATTACAAACATGGGCCCACTCTACTGCCAAGCATCCCCAAAATGATTTCTACCCTCAGCTGCTCACAGAAGACTTCAGCTCCAAATAGATCCTGCTGGCAGTCCTCAGCGTTATTAAAACATAATTCATCACTTGATGTTTTTATTGTCTGTTATTCAGAGTCCACCGCCAGTTTGAACCGCTTCCTGCTGAATTAGCTACTAAGTGTTTTATCAGATGTCATGGCACCGCTCTCTAAGAGCCGGTAACCAATGGCTTTATTCACGGTTCACTTATCACAAGAAGTTAAGGAAATAATAAGAAATGTTACGGAACAAGTCAAGAGGGCTCCGAGTTCTACAACAGACCTCAACAAAAAGAGACAAA
>NW_022281997.1:7254-8974 GCF_004355925.1 Anarrhichthys ocellatus | reverse complement strand
TAGTATTTAATTATTTCCCAGCTCTCTAGTGTATTGTAGTACTATGTATATTTCTGTGTGTCTCCAGCTGTTTTTCGGCCCAGAGCAGCACTGAGAAACCAGGTCAAGTGTCTGTTCCACAGACGACTAAACACACCTCCTCCTCCTCTTCCTGCTTCTCTCCTCCTCTTCATTTAGATAAAAACCAAACTGTGTGTGTGTGTGCACGGGTGTAGAAGCAGAGAGTTTATTTTAGATTTGAAATTTCTAACTGGCTCCGCGTTCAGACAAAAGGAGGGTGAATACACGAAAGCGTGGAGGTCAAAAAAATACAACAATTTATTGAATATTGTTATTTATTTTAGGTTTTGTGTCAGCGCAGTGTTTGTGTGCATAGCCATTAGTTTGTTTTTGTTTCTCATCCAGAGACAGTTGAATGTGCATATGTGATCTGACATGTGCGTGTGTGTGTGTGTGTGTTGACCCCGGGCCCTCAGTGTTCCTGTGTGTCAGAACACAGCTGGTGAAGCAGTCCGTCCCAGGGGGTCTTGAGTACAGCCAACACACACACACTCACTGTGTGTGTGTGTGTGTGTGTGTGTGTGTGTGTGTGTGTGAGAGAGAGAGTGAGTGAGTGAGTGATCAGCTCCTCTTACTCCCCATACAGCCACCACATCTGCTTTTTCTCTGTTTGTCTCGATCACCTAAACGTGCTGATGATGTCTGTGAATCTGCTCCCATGGGATCCACCTTTTAAAGGGACAATCCACCGCAAAGCACTCCGCCTGCCATCAACAGTCGTGTATTTTCTGATCTATAAAATCTTCTAGTGTCCAATCAACAGTTAAAAACAATATATATGAAACTTTAAAAGACTGCTTTTCCGCCTGATTTCAAAAATCTTTGCAACAGTGATGATTTCCGTGTTTCTCTGTCCTCTGACTAGGCTCGGCTGAAGCGGGTAAAGAATTGAATTAAGTTCTTTCAAGCTTCAACACGATTCACATTCTTTCCCCTGAAAAATAGAGAAAGACAAACACAATTGAAACATCATTCCGCCACCATCTCTTAAAAAACAACACCAGATTATTCCATTGCTAGCTCACTAGCGTTACCTCAGACTAAGACCGAGTAGTTGAAGAGTGAGCAGAGATCTGTGTGTGAGTCTTTCGTTGTCCATCCCTCTCATAGATGTGATGGTGTAGCTAGGTAGCCAGGATACGAAAGTTGATAAAAAAGCTTTTATTCCTAAACTTAGGACAAAGTATTCACAAATATAGGAATATTTGGCCCGTTAGGACTGAACTCTGAAATGCTTGAAACATGCCTGAACATACCAGCACTTAGCTTTCCTAATGGGAGTTTTGTCTTAACAGATGATGTTACATTGATTACCATCAGAGGACGGGGTCAGGGCACGGGGGGCATGAAAGCAGGGTGGGTGTAGCGCTGAGTTTGGTTTAACGTATCACGGCCAGCTGCCTCTCAAATCCCACGTGGAGATACGAGGATCCATTTGACTTCGGTCTGGTTTCATATCGACAGAAGCTGCTTGTCACATGTTGGGATGACAAGCTGTCTGTGTGGCCCACGCTCACCAGGGAGTGTGTGTGTGTTAACCATATGAAGACACGCTTGTTTTTATGAACGCTTCATCATATGTGTGTGTGTCTGAGATTGAGGGCTTTGAAAGGCTCTGTGTGTGTGTGTGTGTGAGAGAGAGAGAGAGAGAGAGAGAGAG
>NW_022281997.1:2931-7154 GCF_004355925.1 Anarrhichthys ocellatus | reverse complement strand
AGAGAGAGAGAGAGAGAGAGAGAGAGAGAGAGAGAGAGAGAGATCGAGACCCCCTCAGGTCCAGTCTCATGTTTCTCCCTCAGTGTTCCCAACCTCCTCCCTCCTTCTCTCACTAGTTCATCTGTTCCTTCTCTCCCACCTCGCCCTCCTGTCCTCTCCTCCTCTTCCTCTCCCATCATTCCATTCTTCTCTCGCTGGTTCCTCCTCTTCACTCTCTCATTCCTCCCCGGAGAGCCTTCTCACCGCAGCAGTTGAGGCGTTCGATAGAAGCTTTTAGTTTACATCTGCAGCTCACAAGAGCTGACCTGACACCACGGCCGTGTGTGTGTGTGTGTGTATTCTGTGTCTCACTTTACTGTTTACCGGAACCAGTGACACTAAGCTGCTATTTGCTGTGGTTAGCACATCCAGTGTGTATGTACGTACAGTATGTGTCTTTCAGGTGCGTAAGGCAGTGTTAAAGGAAGAATACGGATTCTTTACTTCGGTCGTTATTTTTGTGTTGTTTTTTTTCCAGCATATTTCGGTACTTCAGCACAGGTTTTGATACTTTGTGCTTCACACAATTCATTCAGTTCTCCAAACATCTGTAAGTTTGATTTCCAGCTGTAGCTGTGAAGCATTAGAAGTCATCGTGTGTAAAGTGTCCTCAAAGCAAGAAGTGAACAGAAAGAAGTTAAGACATATGAAAAACCGTCATTATGGTCTTCATCTAACGCTCCTTTAACACATCATGTGACGAACACTTCCGTCAGAAAAAGCAACCAAAACAAAGCTTAACATTGTGATATTTGTTCTCTCTGCATCTATCTGTGATGGTTGTGTTTCCATAGAGGTGCATGACTTATATGTTGCAGTGAAGAACGAGGCCACAGAGGGAAATGTGACCGAAGGGTTCAGAATCTTGTTAGAAAATATACTTTCACTTTCCTTGAATAATTCACTCAGACAATAGTGTGATAAATGAAGTGCCCATATATTAAATATGCTTATACGTATATTTTTATCTCTTATGTGCACATTTACTGTGCTTACACGTAGTATTGTGTGAGTGTGTGCGCTGCTCCTCTGCAGACAGCATTAAATATTCATCCTCCTGCTCGTATTTCTCCTCTCTCATCTGTCTATCCACCCTTCGCGTCCTCCCTTCCCTTCTTCCTCCTACTTTTCTAAAGCATTCCTTCCTTCCTTCCTTCTCTTGCCATCTTTTCTTTCCATCGTTTGCTGTTTGAAAGGACATGAAGTGACATGACAAGTGTAAGGAGGTAGTAATAGATAGGAAGGAATGTTAAATTAGGCTAAAGGAATTGAAAAGGAGAGTGAGTTGACAGACTTCTTCTCCTCTATCGATCAGTTCTGGACCCCCCCCCCCCCCCCCCCCCCCCCCCCCCCCCCCCCCCCCCCCCCCCCCCCCAAAAAAACCCCAGGGATTTGAATCCGTCGCTCTGTTCTGGGTATAGAGTTCAGGTCCTGTGGGGCGACTGTGTGTCTCTTGATGTCTCTGCATGTGTTAAGATGTGTACATCTGTCTGTGTTTGTGTAGTTCTGTTTAAGGTACGATCATATTCTCTGATTATTCAGGTGTGTGTGTGTGTGTGTGTGTGAGTGTGTGTGTGACAGACAAGAATAATGTGCCGTCTGCTCTGTTTGTTGCTCTGGTATCACATCCACACGTCCTCTGGGTGTCAGTGTTTGTAAGCAGGAGACTTAAAAAGGAATTGAACCGGGTTCTGTTAGTGTGTGTGTGTGTGTGTGTGTGTGTGTGTGAACCTATCCGAGCACAGCGAAGGGGAAATTTCAGCCCAGTTATTGATTTGGTCCGGCCCGTTTCAGGGTCAATGTGATGTCAGCGTTTGTATTATTATTGCTTTTATTGTCTGCTGCTTTTAATTCAACACAACACGATGACATCAAACCTCATTGATTCCTGTGGGTGGACGAGCTGCTGCATATCAAAATAACAACAGGACGCAGCAAAAAGCACTTCAATCAATAGAAGTGCAGGCGTTGAACACAATGAAACTGATGATTACCAACAGAAAGTTCAGTAAACTTGCAGAAATCCGTCTTAGTGCTGAACATAAGACTCTACGGCATCTCGGAGGGAAGGGTGTTGTGCTTTTGTGAGTGTATATATATCTGTTAAGGGGTTGATTTTTCGCTGATATAGAGTACTTTTCCTCAATGGTGTAGATATTGTCCTCACGACCTGTAACTCTTTCACCACCGGTGTTACGGATTGTCTCATTCACTCTCCCTCTACCTGTCTGTCTGTATAAATGTCCTTCGCCCCGTCTGTCTGTCTGGCCGTCTCTCTCTCGTCTCGTCTCTCTCTGGCGTAAACTCTCTCTGGCCGTCTATCTGCGTCTGTCTCCCGGTCCGTCCCTCTGCCCGTCCGTGTGTCTCTCCGCCTCAGTCCTGCTGCCCGTCTCTCTTTCTGCCCGTCTGTCTCTCCGGAGCCTCTCTGTCAGGATTACATGGTGTCAGGTTGGCCAACATGGACACCGGTGGTGGGGAAACAAAATGTTCCTCTCTGCACAAAGCCGCTCTAATCCCTCATCCCCCCCCCCCCCCCCCCCACACACCCCCCCAAACCCCCCCCCCCCCCCCCCCACCCACACACACACACACACAGCAGAACCTGATTACAGAAAGCTGGTGAACGGGCATTAGGACAGACAGACAGGACAGCACTGCATCTCTCTGTGCTGGCTGATTAACTGACTGATTAGTTGATTGGCTTTTTAACTCACTGACTTTGCTAACTGACCCAGTTTACCTGTTTTCTAATTGGCTGATTTGCTGCTGTCCAGGTGAGTGAAAGCCTGGCTGACTGCCTGTCTGATTCAATGACTCGATAACTTAAGCCAGTGGCGCTCGAGCCTGATGGCCAGTTATTTAGTCATCTAGTCAAGTAACTGCTGACTGTCTCACTTTTAGACCTGAGAAAACACGACCACAGTTAGCAAGTTACACGTCATTATTACGCCTCGATAAAGCCAATGCCATCAGCTCAACAGCCCACAATAAATCAATGGTTCAGTGTTGTATTTGTTGAAACCGTTTGAAAGAGTGTTCATGTTTGTATCGAGCAGTGTTACTATTATGTTGTCTTCTCTCTGTCATATAAATGTCAGTATGTGAAGCAAATTAAATGAAATGTTTAATGTTAAAGAATTATTTTCTGCTTATTGAAGTTTACATTTCTTAATCGTTGTCATGTTAAACATTTCTCCTCCTGTGTACGTCACTCAGAACGGTCAAATAATTTAGTCTTGAACCTGAAGATGAAAATAAACAAATAGTTTGGAGTCGATTGATCATGGTCCACCATCAACATTATGACTCCACTGATCAAACATGTAACTTGTTTAATGTTGTAGTGCTATAAATCTTGTATTTGAGTTTTAATGGTCTTTCTTTTTTCTGTTCTGTCATTTCAGCCTTAACCGCCTACACGTACCTCACCATCTTTGACCTGTTCAGGTGAGTGTGTTCTGCATCGGCTGTGACATGAGTGTGTTTCCTCTCATGAGCTTTATTCACACATGATTGTACATTTTAACACAGAGAGAGAGAAATAAACCAGAATTTAATGAATAATCCAGCTTCTTACATGTGAAGATGTCATGCTTTATTTGTCTAATATGATGACGAATAGATTTCCTTTTTCTTTTCTTATTTTTATGAAACTGTGATACATTCCTGATCATTTTTGATTGTGTAACAATGTGTGAGATGTGAGACGACACTCGTTGTCTGCTCAGCTGTGTTTTGCTTTTTTTTTATGGAGAATTTCCACTCATGAAAAATTCATTCTGAGATTATAATGAATAAAAGATAAATGACAGAAGAAGTGAACTTTAGCTGACCTCTCTGTTGTTCTACCATTTGTCTTTTATCTGAAACCTGTGTTTCCTCCCTCAGTTTGATCACATGTCTCATCAGCTCCTGGGTGAGCATGAAGAAACCAAGTCAGGTGTACTCGTTTGGGTGAGTTCACCATAATCATCTTTCTGTCATGCCGTGTTTATCTATATCGTCAAAGCTCCATCTGTGTTTGTTTATGTGCTCTCATTCACTGCTGTCACACACACACACACACACACACTGTAAACACAGATGTAGCATTGACAGAAAAGCTTCAGTTACTGTTGTCTGGCTCAGCCGAACGGCTTTTATGAGAGAGAGAGAGAGAGAGAGAGAGAGAGAGAGAGAGAGAG
>NW_022281997.1:0-2831 GCF_004355925.1 Anarrhichthys ocellatus | reverse complement strand
AGAGAGAGAGAGAGAGAGAGAGAGAGAGAGAGAGAGAGAGAGGCCAAATTGTGTATTTGCAGCTGATGGGTGACCCCTGACCTTGAGGTGTGGAAGAGTGGTGATCAAGTGGAAATCTGCTTTTTGGCTTCACTTGGCTCCCGTAATACCTCTCTGTGTGTGTGTGGGCTTGTGGTTGAGTTTACATCTAGGCATGCCTGTGTCTTTATTTGAGCGTGTGTGTGTGTGAGAGAAATGATCCTTTGATGGAAATCTTAACACTGTACACTGACTGTAGATTTATTTAAGCAGACAAGAACAGTTTTATGTTCTCTAAACTTCTGTGAGTTTTGCTCATGTAAGTGTTCCAAGTTACATTTAGCAAACTCTACTAACAGCTGTTCATGACAATGTTAGTGTGATGTGATCATTTGCATAGTTGATTCTCTTATAAATGTCACATAAGGTCACCTGTTCTGAGTCTTTATTTCAGGGGGAGTTGGCCTTTTCCGCTCTAAACTGTTGTTCACAATATTGGTGATGATAATGATAGGAGTCACTATCCAGTAGACGGCAGATTTTCTATATGGCACCTCATAGATTAACCACAAGCTTTGGCGATGCAAAGCGGGACCTTTTGACCCGGCAGCATGGAGGCAATGAGGCCAAACTGTGCTTCAAGTGTTCTAAATAAGAGGGGTGTGTGTGTGTGTGTGTGTGTGTGTGTGTGCCCCAGTAAACATTGACGACCTATTAACCTCTAAGTGTCTTTTCATTTGCTCATCGACTGAATAAATGGCCTCTTTTAGTCTCTCACACACCCACACATTATTTATTTGACACAGCACGAGACAGTTAAACTTACTTTTTTGACCTTCAGACAAAATTGAACATTTGAGCCCATCTTCTGATAGGAGAAGCTGTTTATTGTTGGAAAGAGCAACTTCACATTAAAAGTTGTGTGAAAGAAAATCATTGGTGCACTGAGCTCTACTTGTCGAATAAGCCAGCATGGTATTGTGTTTACTTGATGCAAATATTCTTGCAGGCCCAGTTCTAATGGGGAACTGTTGCACAAGCTAAATTGAAACCTGGACTTTTGGAAAGTACCTAAAGTTCTGCTTTAATTGCAGCCTCACTTGTCTTGATGTTTGTTGCTTTGTATATTCTTTCTTAGTATTCATAAGTCCTCACCTTCTTCACCCTCTTCCTTATGTGTACTGACGTGAATCCACAGTGCACTGCACACAGCTGGGGCAGAAGCTCTAAGCTCGGTGGTATTATTGTGCTTTACTGTGGGACCATCGGATCACTGACCGTCCATGTCAGACATAACCCCCTTAAGCCCAGCGGACCACTCACCAAGACAAAGCGGCTCATCCTGTACAGACTGCCACAGGATTGACCCCGTGACCCAACGAAGAGGTCAGGAGGTCGGCAACCGTTACAACCCGTTACTTCTGTTGGTGTTTTCTTCATGCTTTTAGTCTCATACACGTTAAACAACAACCGTGTCTCTATCCACATCCTTGTTTGCCAATTTGAGCTCAACAGTGATTCCTGGTAAACATTTGATCCAGTCACAACTCTCTGAATTCATGCCGAATTAAAGCAAATTATTTCTGAAAGTCGCTGCTCTTTGAACGAGTGGACTGGTGTCTCTTTGAACGAGTGGACTGGTGTCTCTTTGAACGAGTGGACTGGTGTCTCTTTGAACGAGTGGACCGGTGTCTCTTTGAACGAGTAGACTGGTGTCTCTTTGAACGAGTGGACCGGTGTCTCTTTGAACGAGTGGACCGGTGTCTCTTTGAACGAGTGGACCGGTGTCTCTTTGAACGAGTGGACTGGTGTGTCGGGGAGTATTTGCCGATGGTTTGCCCCACAATGGATGACAATATCTCTCCTTTTCTCTCCAGGTTTGATCGACTGGAGGTTGTGGCTGTTTTTGCCTCCACTGTTCTCATCCAGCTGGGAGCCTTGTTCATCCTGAAGGAGAGGTGCGTATGTCTCCCCAACACAAACACACTTACTCACAAATCAGAGATGTCGACCGTAAAGGACACAATGATGGACAAGATATGCGTATAGATTTTTTTTTTTTGGGGATAATTTAAGTCACTATTTAGAGACGGATTAAAGACAGGGCATGCCAGATTTTAAAGCCAACCGAATAACCAGTGACATCCTGTCCCTTCAGGCGTCCCTCCAGTCCACTGCCCCAAAATCATCATTACAAACATCAACAACAAACTTGTCTATTGTTCATACTCACGGGTAAAAGCTTGCAGCTTCCACAAAAGATTCTTTTCTTTTGTCATAACAATTGATTCATTGATTGCTTTTGGGGAGTAAAGAGAATTTCATCCAAAATATTGAACGTCTTTGAAGAATTACCAACCCCGGCTTTAAGGTCCCAAGTCTCTGTTTTTTTGTCTACATCTCTTCCTTTGTCTCATTCATTCTGTCTCTCTCGATTAAAATTTCAATTATTTTCTGAGCGTGACTCGGCGCAGCAACAGAATTTGATATTTCCAAAGCAATACACAAAGTATTTCCAATTGTTTCTTTCTTTTGTCTTTTGTTTTTTTTCTTCCACATTGTTAGTTTCACCAGCGTGCTTTGCTCCGCTCAGGGTGCATGTTTTTCTCGACGCTACGTTTCCACCAAACAATTTAAAAAATGCAATAATTGGACCCCAGGATATTCTAAACCATTCTGCATAAATTATACTTTACTTTGGGTACTTTAAAGTATATTTGATGTTAATACTTTTGTACTTCAACTAGGTGATATTTTGAATGCAGGACTTTAACTAATACCAGAGTATCTCTACACTGTGGTATTACTACTTT
>NW_022281996.1:353-8890 GCF_004355925.1 Anarrhichthys ocellatus | reverse complement strand
CACTCCGTCCCCACCTGGAGGGAGCAATCCACCGGTTTCCGGCAGAGAACCATGGTCTCAGATTTGGAGGTGCTAACTCTCATCCCCGCCGCTTCACACTCGGCTGCAAACCGCCCCAGTGAATGCTGGAGGTCACGATCCGAGGAGGCTAACAGGACCACATCATCTGCAAATAGCAGAGAGGCGATCCCGAGACCCCAGAAACTGACGTTCTCCGTCCCCAGGCTGCGCCTAGATATCCTGTCCATGAAAATCACGAACAGGACCGCTGACAAAGGGCAGCCCTGGCGGAGGCCAACACCCACCGGGAACGTGTCTGACTTATTGCCGAGAATGCGGACACAGCTCCGACTGCAGTCGTACAGAGACCGGATCGCCCGTTGTAACGGGTCCGGCACCCCATACTCCCGCAGCACCCCCCACAAGACCCCCCGAGGGACCCGGTCGAAAGCCTTCTCCAAGTCCACAAAGCACATGTAGACTGGTTGGGCAAACTCCCAGAACCCCTCCAGTAGTCTTGCGAGGGTAAAGAGCTGGTCCACTGTTCCACGGCCGGGACGGAATCCGCACTGCTCCTCTTGAATCTGAGGTTCGACAAGCGGTCGGAGCCTCCTTTCCAGCACCCTGGCATAAGCCTTCCCCGGGAGGCTGAGTAGTATGATACCCCGGTAATTCGAGCACACTCTCCGGTCCCCCTTTTTGAAGATGGGAACCACCACCCCGGTCTGCCATTCCATGGGCACTGATCCCGACCCCCATGCGACATTGAAGAGGCGTGTCAGCCAGGACAGCCCAACCATGTCCAGCGCCTTCAGCATCTCAGGGCGGATCTCATCCACCCCGGCGCCTTGCCACCAAGGAGCTTTTTGACTACCTCAGCGACCTCTGCCAGGGATACTAGTACTTCTACTACTTCTTCTAAATACTAATACTTCTACTACTAATAATACTTCTACTACAACTATAACTTCTACTACTACTATTACAAATATCACTACTGCTACAACTACTACTTATTCTAATGCTAGTAATACTTCTACTACTTCTACTACTTCTACTACTTCTACTACAACTTCTACTACTATTACAAATATCACTACTGCTACCACTTACTCTAATGCTACTAATACTTCTACTACAACTTCTACTACTACTACTACTACAAATATCACCACTGATGACATTTTTTAAGCCACAGAAACCATTCGAATATCAAAATGTTCAGCTCTTTCAGGAGATGGGTGAAACGACTTTTCATATTTGTAATCTTTAAACTTTTTGCAATTTTTTTTAAATTGGATGTCTATTTTCAGCAATGTTTTTTCAATTAATTTCAACTTTCAGCATTCCAACGCATTTTCAGCAGGAAATGCATTTTCTAGTTATTCATGTTACTTTCTTATATACTCTAGATGAGACTGCATTTCCCCGGACCACCCAGCACATTCAATCGAAGCATTTCATGAGACAAGTGCAGTTGGCTCGCCAGACCTTCCTGCACCCCTTCAGAACCCTGTGAGCAGAGCCAGAGGAATGGTTCCCATGCTGAAAGAAAACTAACGATAACAACATGGGTTCTGTTAATGGTTTTCACATTCACACCGAGGTTTTCCTCTGTGGAGAGGGGGAACCACCTGCACTTAGACAGACAAGTCTGTTCTCCCCCCGCCCCCCCCTGTTGTTTTATGGATGGATGGAGAGACGTGATGGGTTTCTCCACTGAGCTGCCCGGTTGTTTTGGTTTTGGTTGTATTGATCAATCATTAAGAAGGATTTTAGAAATGAAGGAAGGGATTGAGAGCCTTTGGGGCACGCACGGTTGAGACTTCCATTTCCATGTGTGTGCATGGGGGGTGCTGAGTGGAGAAACAGAATGGAAAGGGGGGAGTGGAAAAAGGCCAGTTCATTATATAATATAAAAGGTTAAATGATGCACTAAGCAAAGTGCACACACATCAATCACCAACTATATGATCTCTCCAGCTGCTTCTCTCTCTCTCTCTTTCCGTTTTTCCCTCCAGCCATCCTGAACGCGTCCAAGGAGGTGGTCCAGAGCAAGAGGCTGACTCAGATCCTGGAGGTGGTGCTGGCCTTCGGCAACTTCATGAACAAGGGCCAGAGAGGCAACGCCTACGGCTTCAAGGTCTCCAGCCTCAACAAGATCGCTGACACCAAGTCCAGCATAGACAGGTGGGCCATGGGGGGCTGTGGTTACTTGCTTTTTCCGGATGTCTGTCGTGAAAAGATGTTCACACATTTGCTCGGAATACTTGTAAATGTGCTCCTTAGGGTCTCAGATTTGGCCTCAAATTTAGATTTCTAGACTGCTAGTAACTAACGCAACACGATTTTCCTTGACTTCAAATTGTCAAAATACACACAAATTAGACCGTTAGCTGCTAGCCATCGACTCCGCTGTCGCCATGTTGAGAACTTTGTGGAGGCAATCCCTCAATCATAGACATTCTATGAATTTCTAATTTAGCACCTTTTAAAACTTTTGAAATGTCCCTTGGTCTTCTCAATCAATGTGGATATACGTACATAGCTCCTTTGTTCTGGATTGTTTATAGCACCACCACCATGCCATATGACTGTATTTCTAAACAACTTGCTTTCCTGAAAATAGCAATATCTGGAATTCCTGGTGAAGGTCATAAGCCTGCAAATTAAGTAATGATAAAGTGTTAAAACTGAGCAAAAACAGCCTTGGATTTAAGGAGTAGAATAAAAAATAATATTTTAATTCAAGATGATCTTTCAATAAGCAATTCTACAAGAAGAGGTGTTTACAAGGTCACTGTTGTTGAAATGCTCTTGTCTGGACCTGCGATTCAACAGGAACATCACCATGTTGCACTACCTGATCATGATCGTTGAGAAGAACTACAATGACACGCTGCACATCCAGGACGACTTCAGCAGTGTACCAGAGGCCGCCAAAGTCAAGTGAGTGCACGACTGTTGTTCACCATAGCTATGTATCGTTTGTTATGATGCTTATTAAGCCCTGAGTGCATGAGCTTTAAAGCATCGCAATGAATACTCAATCAAAACAATATGCTATATATACTGTATACTGCAGGATGGGATCTCTAATATTAAGTTATTTTCTAATTCCTGCTTTTTTTCCACATTTGAAAATGTAAATCAGGACGCAAGTTTGTACCCCAAAACTTGTAGGGAAGTGCAGTACAAGACAAGTGACTGCCTCCATATCTGTTTTTATTTTTCTGTCTTTCACCAGTTTGTCGGAGTTGGAAAAAGAGGTGCACAATATCAAAAGTGGACTGAAGGCTCTAGAAGCGGTGAGTCGTTATGCGTTTGTGTTACGTTCCCTCCCATCGGTTCTTCTCCCATCTGTAATCATGTTTTTGAAGCAGAGCAGAGATGGACGGCGGGGCGAGGTGTTTTAAATGTCCCACACTGACATTGAGCAACACATTTTACATTCGCAGCCACACACAGAAACAAGGACATACACATATTACACTTCACAGAGATCGACTAGCTGTAGCTGAGGAACCTTAAAATCATAGCTACTGAGCGGACACTCTTAACTTGACTCCACTATCTGTCTCTCTGTCTTTCTCCTTCTTCTTTAAGTATACAAAGCACATAAACAACCCTTCATTTTACCACTTTTCATTCTTTTTCCTCGCGCTCCAGGAGTTGCATTACCAGCAGAGCCGGACGCGGGAACGTGGGGACAAGTTTGTGGCCGTGATCGGCGACTTCATCACCGTGGCCGGCTTCAGCTTCTCCGAGCTGGAGGACCAGCTGAGTGAGGCCAAGGACAAGGTAGAGAACTGCAAAACTGCTCCGTTATACAGCGAGTTGTGTATGTGTGAGACTAAGTTCATATGTCCATGTGGGTGGCTCTAATGCACCCTGTGCTAGTAGTCCTCACTGTTAACATTCATGATGGACAGCCTGAAGAGGAGGGAGGAAGACAGAGACAGAATACTGAAGGGAGAAACCATTAAACCTCTGCCCGTACCCCTTAGTCTAGCGTGATGGTTTCAGCAGCTCTGGGGAAACCCAGCATTGACAAGATTCCCCTCTCTTTCTTTGTGTTCGTCTCTTTGAGTTGGTGTAATCCACACTCCCCTTCTTCCTACTACTTTTGAACCTTACTGGCTCATGCATTGATGAATGGTTGGAAGTTTGCAAGCTGAAATCATCAGCGGGACTGTGGGAGTCCCAAAGTTAGACGGTGTCGAAAAGATTTATGTGACCGTGTTATTTAATGCGCAGACCTTTTGGCGCTCCGTTGCACGTTTAGCATCCAGATGCTGACACATTAGAAGCTTTAAATCTTTTGTCTTCCACATATCACATTCTACTTTATTATGAGGCCCATCCTTGTTGCTAAAATGCCCAGATTACTTAAATTCACCAAAAGGATCAACAGATTTTGAGATGGACAGATAGGAAGACAGGAGGAAGGGCCCTCAGGTTTCATATAGAGCCTCCCCTCTGCTTAATTATTTGTTCAAGGAGGAGGTCGGTAAAAAGGGAAAACGGGCCAGTTGGGACGTCATGGGAACAGAACGGGAGGAGCAGGGCACCGGTTACTGCTGTGAAACAAAAGAACCTGTGTTCACCGGCCCAGACTCTAAACGTGTGTGTGTGTGTGTGTGTGTGTGTGTGTGTGTGTGTGTGTGTACGCGCGCCTGTGCCTCTGTGTGCGTGGTTGGTATGTGGGGAGTCTGACGCAGCAACTCGGTGCTTGTCAAGGTTGTCTGACGCTCCATGAGGGTTTCCAGTGGAATACAAATATGGAAGTGTGGGTGTGCGCGCGGCGTTTCGGTCTAAAGTAGGTGGAGGAGAATGACTAAACAGAGCAGGCAGTCCAGTGAGGCTCATAAATCTCCATGGCAACAAATGTGTGTGTGTGTGTGTCTGCGAGAGACCCACACACACCCTTGCCAGACACTACTACATACATTACAAAGGATTACAGTTGTCCGAGGTCATGTGGGTTATTGGGACAGAGGTTTCCAGAGGACAGGAGGGATTTTTCTCTTACCCAGAGAGGTCGGTCGGGTTTATCCTTCACGACACACCCACACGTCAACATGTTCTCAGACAATACAAGATCTATCTCTATCCAATAGCAAAACAGCTCAGTTTCCAAGCCATTCATTCCACTGCTGTTGGCGGGGGAAATATAGATGTGATATAAATATCTTACCTACAGGTGGCGGTGGACACGAGGTACAGACAGGTGTACCGGCACAGGAGCAGAGCTGGGGCGGCAGCAGAACGCTCTTGCCAGCCATGGGTTAGTTTGTGTTATAGTGTGACTTTGGGTAGTTTGGGTTCACCAAAGTCACACAATGACACAAAGAAACCAACCAACCGATCGAGGCAGCGGTAGACCAGTATCCCCCGTGAACTGTGAGGCAAAATGACTGTCGGAAACATCTGTCTCACGACAAGATAAAGTGAAAGTATTCTTAATATAGCGTACATTTAAAACCCCATTCCCTCACCTCGTTTAGAATGGTTGTGAAAGTCGTGTGGATGGATGAAAGCAGATTGGGTTACATTTGCATCATGTATCTTCTTTTGCCAACATTAGATTATTACACACCTAATAGCCATCTTTAGCATTAAAAGTTAGCTAGGGCATTCGCCAACTATAGTTGACTGACATGTGAGAGCGTGTTGCTGAGATAGAGAAAGATCTCCAACAAAGTTTAGTCTATCTAAAAACAATTTTAGTGTCAGAATGTTTGGAATATATGTGGCTTTTGAAAATGGGTCCAATATACAAGATCTATCTCTTTGGTGACTATGGAGCGAAAGAATCGGTCATAACCTGTGTTCACTTCTTCCATTGGAGTTAATAGAATCAGGACATGCCGCTAGTCTCCCTAAAGGGGCGTGGCAGTGGTGAAACCCACGTGACACAGATACAGGAAACTGACATAATGTTTACCATGCTCACCAAACAGTTTCCACAGATATTTGATCATAAAGCAAAGTATTGCACAAGTTCAAATTCTGACCTGATGATGGCACCAGAGGAAAAGGCGAGACACCACTGAGCTCATAACCTCCCATCCTGTGGAGGACATGACAACGAGATTTAAAAAGCAATCCATCCAATAGTTGTCAACAATAAATGTCAACCTGAAAATGAGAATGGTTGGCTCTGGAGAGGAGCTTGTGGAAGTATTAAGTATATGCCAAAAACATGCCACTATGGCCTTTTAAAAGTCTGCAGCTTCTCACTCCAACAGCATCTGGTTTTAAATCATGTGACCAACAAATGGGGTGTGTTTCTTCCATGCTGTGGGCAATGAATAGATGAAACACAACTGATCCTTTTTATGCACATTATGTACCAATTTCCTTCAACTTATTTCCCACTTTCCCTCTTTCATTGAACCCACCAGCTGCTTATCCAAGTACTTTAACTATGACACCATCACGCTACTATTTTCCTCCTTCACTTAATAAGCTGGTACAGACTGGCAACAGGGGGGGGGGGGTCAAGACCACACTGATTTTCCTCGGACTCCCCTGTCTTCCCGTACAAGTTCTTTGTGTTGGATAGAAACATTTCATAGATGCAGTTGAGTTAGTTAGGTTTCCCTTGAGTGCATTTTAATAGCAAGTTCCCACGCAGAGCAGTCACAATACCTCTGTATAACTGGCAGGAGTTAAGCCGTGGTTATGGAGAAGGTGCCAAGCAAGACCAAATCCATGATGTGTTAACCAAAGCCAGTCTGAAACAGCCTATAAACATTTTTTGATTTTAAACAACTTTAAATCACAGTGCTGGACAATGTCTCAGTAAACCTCCATGATAAACAAATATAGACACAAATCTGAACACAAACAGCAGGGACGCAGTGAATGCTCTACCAAGAATACAAAGAGATATTTAGCCACTCACATGGCGCAACAGTGTGTGTGTGACGAGATAAACGTGTGAATTCATATTCTCCGTGTGTGTGTGTGTGTGTGTGTGTGTGTTTGCTCATTTAGAACAGACCCGAGGGGATGAGAGGAAACAGATTTGACCAGACACATAAGGACTGGTCAAATCCTTATGTGTAATCTGGTCAAACACATTTGACCAGATTACAGGAAGGAGCGAGATGATGGTGGGGGTTGTCACAGCGACCAGCCCATAATGACAGGATGATTTTGCATCCTCAGAAAAGAGCAAGCCCAAACTCCTTCATATCACAACACTACAAACCACATACAGTACACTCGCCTCCTACAAACTGGAAGGATATGATGCTTTCAGTCCCTTTACTCTGACGTTGGATAAGAAGAGACTGCTGCTGTCCAACTGGAAGACTGCTATGTTTTGAGATTGCACATGATTTGGGGCCGTGTGCCAGCCCAGTTATTACCAGGCAGGAACCTCCATGTCTGAAAAGAGAAGCCAAAGAGGAAGTGCAAATTTTCCTCATTTGCGAGTTGAAATTTTTTGTTGAATCAGAAACTATGGAGGAAAAAATATTGTAGCTGTAGATGGGGACCCAGAACTCTACAATACCTGATAATAGTAGAGACCGGACAAAACTATGTGTGTAAATGTATGTACAAACAATTATATATTTAAAATGTATTATATAAAAATAATATTTACTCCTGGATGACGTTATTTTGAGTGTTGATGGAGCTGCTACAATGTTAGCTTAGAATAGCACCGATCGATCCGAGCTCCATTGAGAAAACAAGTATTTTAAAAGTTATTTGCTTGTTGTCCTCCGGAGAGAACTAACAAAACATTAATTCAGACTTATGTATTATGTAGTTATTTCGGCATCCCTTTTTGTCCGTTTATTGCATTAAATCACAGCAAAATCAGTTTGTTTTGTGTTCATACAGCTGTAGTAAACAGCCGACGTGTGGCGAATACAACTCGATGAAATCCACAGATCACCTCCAGATGATGTTATGAACCCAGACAAGAAGGCGTTTAGTTTCCCGGGATATCTGGGACTTCCTCAACAAGTACTAAGCAGAAATAGAGGTTATTCCTTCCATGACCGTTATCCGGTCCGTTTGTGCGTACATGAATAAAATATCTCAGGAACGCTGCGAGGGGATTTTCCTCCAATTTGGGTAAAACATCCACCTGGACTCAAGGATGAACTGATTTAGAATTTGGTGGTCAAAATACGTTTATGACCACAAGTCAAGTATTCATACGCTAATTATGATATTTTCACACGATTGTTTAATAGGATAAAATGATGAAATTATGACATTTTTGACAGACGTGAACATAAACTGAAACCTGACTGGTTGGCCTGGGCATACAATGGCCAGGCGGTAATTCTAGCTTCTAAATGAACTTGAACAAAGCAGTGTTTCCTGCTGCACTGCCGAGCTGCATGTGTGTAGGAATGTAGAGTAGGTTTGGCTGCAGGCGTCGTCCTGGCACAGAGCACTGGGCAGCTTGGACTGAACAGGGTGGACATACGGTGGTCAAATCATGCAGTCATTCTCCCACCGTGTGTGTGTGTGTGTGTGTGTGTGTGTGTGTGTGTGTGTGTGTGTGT
>NW_022281996.1:0-343 GCF_004355925.1 Anarrhichthys ocellatus | reverse complement strand
TGTGTGTGTGTGTGTGTGTGTGTGTGTGTGTGTGTGTGTGTGTGTGTAGGTTGGTGTGTGTGTGTGTGTGTGTGTGTAGGTGTGTGCACACTAGAACAGACAGAGATCTGGGCCATAGCAGAGAAAACAGTCAGCTTTCTTTTTATCAAAATGTAAAAACTTGTATGTATGTATATATGTATATGTGTATATATATGTATGTGTATATATATGTATATGTGTATATATATGTATTACTTTGTGTGGAATATATGGAATACTTTGTTTGGATGATGTGACCACGGCTGTATCTGATTTGCCTTTTGAGATTTGCCTTTTGAGATACACATATATATATATATAT
>NW_022281995.1:0-8896 GCF_004355925.1 Anarrhichthys ocellatus | reverse complement strand
ACATTGTAAACATGAGTTTATGGTCTCAATCTCTAGTTTCAAGTCTTGTTGTTCATTGCTCATGTTCATTTAGTAAACGATGGTCCTCCGCGTTCTAAATATGGTAACTTCTGTTCATTGGTTGCGAATCTACTGCATTTAACTGAACTGTACGCGTGTCGTTACCTTTCTGAACTTCCGTAGGGAAGCGTACTCGGCTGTAGTTGGACCTTCGATGGTGAGGGAGTTGACAGAAGGCAGAGGGGACCGGTTGACCCCGCTCGCACCGTTACCTCTTCCTGCCGCCGGCCCGTTGATGGCGCCATTCCCTCTGCCGTTCCCTCTGCCTCCCTGTGAGGAAAACAAAACAGAAAAAAGACAAAGAAACACAGAAGTTTTTTGTCTTTCCAGAGATGTCAGTCACAAACAAATGATTGTCAAAGCAGCCGAACAGCTGCAGCTCTTTAAACGCAGAGACACCAGCTGATGATGCGTGCCATCTACAGGCAGACAACGAAATAACTGTCGGAGCTGTCACACTGAAATATTAGCTCCCGCTTGTTAGATCATTTTGGGTCTGATCAATGTGCTGTTAGTCCCAAGAGCTGCTTCACATTCTAACCACAATATACACCCTGAGAAAACAGGGCTACAAACGGGTTCCTCCTGAAGGGCAGAGGTTCTACCCAGAACTATTTGCTTCAAGGGTTTTCAAGGGTTCTTTGTGAGACTAAGGGTTCCATTGAGAACTACTTTTCATCAAAATAACCCTTTTTGGAAGAAAGAGTTCAACCTCAAAGATTGTTGAAAGCATGTGTGTTAAAAGGGAACATCCACAATCCAGAACCCCCCCACAAAAAAAACCCAACTGAACAATGATTGTTGTGGGTTGCATCACATCAGCCCATTTTCATCGAGAACCACATTAGGGTTCTCGATGGAAATATAAAAGTGTTTTCTATAGGACCATCAGGTGGCGTTCTAGATCAGGATTCTATAAAAGGGTTCTCAGTAGACCCCCCTGGGTGGGGCTCTAGAAACAGGTTCTTGATAGAGCCACCTGGGTGGGTTCTGTAAAAGGGTTCTCGGTAGAACCACCTGGGATAGTTCTTGTTAGCACCCTTAGAAGGTGGATATAACATCCAATGAGGATTCTAGGTGGAACCATTACACCAAAGAAGGGTTCTCTGTAGCACAGGGGTTCTGGGTGGAACCTTTCACAGATGGTTTTACGTGTCACCCTTTAGATTGGCTTCTGGGTCAAATCCTCCAACAGGGTTCCAGGTGGAATTTTTATCAAAGGTTTTCAGATTTGGATGTGTATGTACGTACGTTCCCGTTCACGTTCCCGTTCCCGCTGCAAGCTCCGTTGGCCTGAGCGGGGGGGCTTTGGGCGGTTCTGACCAAAGCCGGCGTGCTGTTTGACGTGGGTGGGGGGGCAGAGGTCACCTTGGGGCCAGCGTCACCTTCCCGGACACCCACACTCTCGTACAGGCCGTCATCCAGGCAGTGGGTGGGCGTGGCGTTGTTCCGTAAGCCCACCTCGGTGTAGGTGTGGTCTCTAGCCTCTCCTACACTTCCTCCTACACCTCCTCCTACACCTCCTCCTCCTCCTCCTGCACCTCCTCCCCCATCTCCTGCTGTCTCCCCTCCTCCCCCCTGGCTAGATCCCTGGGGACTGGTGGGGATCTGGGGAAGCTGGCGCCCATGGGACGGCCTCAGGTCTGTCTGGGAGCGCTGACTGTGGAGGAGCAGGAGGTCCATGCTGGCTGGACGGCTCTTGCCAACAGCTGCACAGAGAGGAAGCGGGAGGAGGGGGGAGGAGGGGGGAGAAAGAAAGCGTTGGATGGGTGCAGGACAGAAATAACATGTATCAGATATCGTGTATCAGATATCGTTGCATACAAACCGTCACCCATCACTTACAGTTTCCATTGCAGGGGAAGCGGTTGATCTCATGCAGCCCGGTGTCAGACTTGCTCATGGCGTTGAGTTTGGGGTGTCGAAGGGAACCCTGCTGCCACACATCAACACAAGTTTCAACGCGTTAACACAACGCATAAAAACACGCAAACAGCACGTACGTTCATCTGCTTATACAACCAGACTTTCTTCGGGAGAGCAGAAGAAGACTTGGGGGGGGGGGGGGGGGGGGGGAGTAAAATGAAAGCATGTCTCACCATATTTACAGATGTCCCCTTCTCTCCGGCTGGCGGGTGCTTGCTCTTGCTTTTCCTGAGCGAGGAAGGTCAAGAGCAGCCGGTGGACAGAGAGGGAACATACACAGAGCAGATAGATACAATCAGCATCCGACTCCGGCTCGAGGCACAAAAACTCCCGTCAAACAGGGAGTGCAGCGTGGCTCAGGAGTAAAAGCGGAGGACGTCCTTCACTGAGAAACTTTTCTTTTCATGATAAGACCGAGTAAACTCACAACTGTCACTTTGCAGTTTCCTCTACGTTGATCTCCTCTTTTCCTATCCTCTGGAATAAGTCACGTGCAACGAAACGTATCTAGAGTAGTTCAGCACATGGTCCCTGGAGGAGGCTGTAGCTATAGGAAACTGTTGATATGGTGAGAGAGATGAGGACTGAAGGCTCCTGGGCGCAGGTGTGAATATGAGAACCGCTCTAACCCCCCCCCCCCTCCATCCACTTTCTCTCACTTTGAAGGGTTTGAGGAATCTGTATCACATGGAGTTCTTACTGCTGCATAAATAGACACTTTCTGGTTTGCAAACAGCAAATCGTACAAGTTGCTCTAAATATAACGTAAGAAGTTGACTGTGGCCCGTCGTGTCGGATCCTCGTCACCGGAGCGATAGCTGGCGAGCTGGAACTCAATCCTATTCGCACAAACATATGGCCGCCGTCCCCCCGAGGGGACCATGAGAAGGAGAGAGCTCCCCCTTGGAGATAATAACACGGCACAGGAGGGGGGGGGGGGAGTTAAAGGGACAGTTCACCCCAAAATTAATAAATATACTCTTCCTCTCATCTTTAAGGGCTGTTTATCAATCTAGATTGTTTCGGTGTGAAAAGAAAATAGTTCCGACATCAAACTGCTCACAACAAGTTCTGTGGATTTTCCTCAGTAACCGGGTCTGTTTGTGTAAAGAGAGGTTTTCAAATGTTTTTCTTCTTCTTTAAGCTTATTGTGTAGAAGTCAGACATCTTTATGGCAGATATCTCCACAACTTGGCAACTCACAACAAAGCAATCTAGATTGATAAATAGCATCACAGGTGAGATTGATTTGGGGGGTGAACTGTCCCTTTAGGGTAAAAAAAAGACATCATGAAGGGATTGAGACGTATGAAGAATGGCAACAGTTATTTCTGCCGGATTAAGACCGAGCTCTCACAGAGATATCTGCTGTGGTCCTGAGGGGTGTTTTCTTTAAATCAATGGCAGGAAATCAATAGCAGTGTCTCTTTCCATTTGTGCACGACAACGTGAATCTGAACCGCTGCAACGTCACCGGCGTGTGTATTTCATTTCTTTAGATCTTAACAGAAGTGCCGTTTCTATTTCCACGACGTGAGCCGCATTGACATTTCTCTACATCCTTATCTGTGTATCCCATGGCAACAAAGTCACAGTGTGGCCTCTGATTGGTCCCCGAGGATTCTGTTAAAAAAAACAGAAAACACACACTTGTTCCATTGCTTCTGTCTGGCTCAGAATCTGATCCTCTTTTAAAACCTGCCGGGGTCGGTCCTTTGCTTCTGCCTGCTGAGGAGGCTCTGGCCTCAGTGTGCTCAAAACATCATTTCATCTCATCTGACACTCGCGACCATTAACATTCATTACTGCCACTCTGCTCGAGCGGGGGGGGGGGGGGGAGGGGGGGGGGGGGGGAGACGGATAGGACGGATGGAAGGATGAGGAAAGAGAGAGGGAGGGGGAAGCGTTCAGAAGGAGCGGATGCACATAAAAGAAGGAGTGGAGGATGAGAGTGATCTGGCAGCAGAGGTGATACGACTTTCTTCTTAAATTCCAGAACTTTGTTGTTTTTCCCGTCTCACCTTTGGCAGCCGACGCAGACGAGCACGATGAGGATGGTGACCACGAAGGCGGACGCCGCTGCGATGGCTCCCAGGAGCAGCAGGTTTTGGTAGGTCAGGGCGTCGCTCTTCTCCTCGCTGTCATCCATGACACCCGGCTCCCTCTCTCGCTTTCCCTCACTTCACTTCTGCTGGAGCGCAAACTCCACCACACACACACACACACACACACACAAGAAAACAAAAAAAAAAACCTGCAGAGACGATGATGGGTGGAGGGAGGAAAAAAGAAAGGAAACAGAAGAATGTGAGTGACATGAGAGATAAGAAGAAACCTGAAGAAATGCTGCAGAGAGTGAGGGTGAGAACTGGTGTGTGTGTGTGTGTGTGTGTGTGTGTGTGTGCTTGGTTTGCCTCTGGCTTTTCGTCACTGTCTCTTTCTGACATATCAGTTTCTATTTTTGACTCACGAGCAGAATAATGCACGGAAAATAGAACACCTCATCACACACTCTTTTCTTTTTGTTGTTAAAAAAAGATCAAATGATGCCGCAGCACTCATTTGACTAGCCAGAGAGATTCTTGTGTTAGTTTAACAGGAAAAAAGCTCCCCAGAGTGTTGTCTCAACAGATCCACTGGCTGCTATACGCTTCATTTATTCATTCAATTCTCTCTGTCTCTCCAATCAACAGTGGCTCCAATACTCACAAGATGTTAATCTGTTAAATGGCGGCGCACGTTACTACGAACAAGGAAGTGCTCGCTTGTACCTCGAGTATGTTCTACCTCTGACACAAGGGCAAATACACCATCTACTAAACACACACACAGACACACACACACACACACACACACAGACAAAATGAACCCTGAGGACATTTGCATGCTGTTCCTACACTACTGAATTAGTTTAGACAGATTTGTACACTTGTTCTCGGAGAATACTACATGTTGTTTTAAAGGAGTAGTTTACTTGCTTTCTTTCTGAAAGTAACACGAGAAAACAGATACCAGTGACAGAAATGTAGAGAAATGGACTGCCATTGTGAAGCCTCGAGTTCGGTGATTTCACCGTCGCCATTTTGGAATACGGCCGGCGCCATCTTGGCTTTTTTTTTGCAAACGATGAACGGAAGTTAAAACTGGTTTCAAAAAGAAGTCTGGTTGTATAGAAGTCTATGAGAAAATGACTCTACTTCTCTCTTGATTTATTACCTCAGTAAACATTGTAAACATGAGTTTATGGTCTCAATCTCTAGTTTCAAGTCTTCTTCAATACAGCATGAT
This sequence comes from Anarrhichthys ocellatus, assembly GCF_004355925.1. Classification (NCBI taxonomy): domain Eukaryota; kingdom Metazoa; phylum Chordata; class Actinopteri; order Perciformes; family Anarhichadidae; genus Anarrhichthys; species Anarrhichthys ocellatus. The sequence goes on along the minus strand of NW_022281995.1, from coordinate 3,622 downwards.
GTTCATTTAGTACATTATGGTCCATTTAGGGCGGGGCTACACAGTGATTGACAAGTCGCTGTCTCTACGGCGCTGTTCAAGCTAACCCAGCTAGGACCTGAGGCTACCACCACTACCCAGCATGCTCCTGGCTGTTTGATGCCCGGGTCACAGAACAATAAGACGGATGAAAGCAGCGGGAGGTCGGTGACTGTTGAGTCCACATCTTCACAGAGACCTGGATCCATGGTGGTCCAGGATCAAGCTGCACTAGACGGGCGGACAGCAGCACAGAGAGCAGGACTCTGGTGGACCAAAGGAGGAGGACTCTGAGTTTACATCGTGATGCTTGGTGCTCAGACACAGTCAGAGTTCATGGACAGTGTTTTTTTCCTCATGTTTGATCTTCAATGTGAAGATGTCGGCCATATTATCTGAGATGGTTTCTGTTGATGCTGTTGATACAGGAATGTACTACTGTTTGTTTGGTTTTGTTTGTGTTTGTTGAATTGAAAATGGGCGACAACTGAAGTTCCTTGTGCATCCCTGCAATAATTGATCCTTGAATTATTTTCATTCTGATCAGCACGAAAAAAACTGAAAATTCGTGTCCATGTTCAGGAAACCAGTTTTGTCAGGACCATGATACTGGGCTGACTGGGTGTGTTTAGTACATCTCCTCTAAGGCTACTCAGGCTCATCGGCCCAAGACATTTTTAATTAGAAACAGTTCTCAATACCTGCACCCACTGCTCCGCACATTCCAACACACGCTGTAGCATTCCTTCATGAGCGGAGACGGAGACAATGGCGACAATGTGGTTGTAAGTATTAGATTAGAGAGAAAGCTGAGCATCGGGAATCCAAAGCGACAAAAGCAAGCAGAAGGACGTCATGGCAAGATAGAGAGAGAGAGAGAGATATTTTGGAATATACCACCACAGGATCTGGCTTTTGGCTTTCTGGGAGATTTTTTTCCTCAATGTCCTCTTTTCTTGGTCCTTCTCTCTTCCTCCCTCTCTCTCTCTCTTCATCTCTCTCTCTCTCCCTCTCTGTCTGTCTCTCTGTCTGTCTGCCTGACCCTGCAGATATGTGAGGCGATGCACGGCGAATGAATTAGCAGAGCACAGGCCTCAGACAGCCCTTTATGGAATAGACAGACAGGCATGAGTGCAACACCACGGAGAGATAGAGAGAGAGAGAGAGAGAGAGAGAGAGAGAGAGAGAGAGAGAGAAGGAGGGAGGGAGGGGGGAGGATGAGATGGGTGAGGGCGAATGAAAGCGAAGGGGAAGAGGAGAGAGGTGATGAGAGACAGGAGCAAATGAGTGGGATGAAAGGACAGACAGGTGGGAGAAGATGCAAGAAACCGGAGAAAAAGAGGGAAACACGCTGGAATCATGACGGTGAGGGGAGGGTGTGATAAATAGTGTGGGGGGGGGAGACAGAAGAAGAGGAAGTGTGTGAGAGAAATAGCAGGGAAGCCTGTACGATGAGCGTAAGGGAGGGAAGGAAGGGGGAACAGAGAGAGAGAGAGAGAGAGAGAGAGAGAGAAAGAGAAGGGGGAAGAAGATGAAGAAAACAATAAAGGAGGCAGCGGCGATGAGAAGGAGGTCATCAGCGGTCTGTTTCTGCCTGCATTCTGTCAGCCCCCCCACTTCTGAAATATTCAGAGGAGAAACACATACAGGGGGGAGCACAATGTCCTCCTGCACACACACACGCCTTAGCAGCACGCTTAACAGTATGTGAAGCTCAGAAGTGGCGAACAAGACTCCGGAGGAAAGGGAGGAGGAGGAGGAGGAGGAGGAGGAGGCAGTTTTTTTGCACAACGCACTAACGCCCCTGCAGCATGCAACGATGAAGACGAAGACGAAGACGACGACACACAGTTTAGGGTGCAAGAATGTTTCAGAGCATCACGCTGAAAAAAACAGCATGTTGAGCTGCATCCTGCTGCTGCCGGTGATTATACTACAGATGTCAGTGGCGACGATGATGATGATGGTGATGATGATGATGATGATGGCGATGATGACGATGAAGGTGAAGCAGCTAACACCGATAATGAGGTCAAACAGAGCTGCGAAGACGCGTCAAGGGGCGGATGCAGCCGGCAGAGCAGCGAGCAGGATGCAGCGGTGCAGCGCGACCACAGGGTGGAAGGTTTCCTCTGTGTGTCTGAGATCACACACACACGCACACACACACGCACACACACACACAGTCTGAACTAAACACACCAGCATGTAACGCCAGATCGTTGTGCTGCAAATCTCACGATTGCACAATGACTGTGCAAATGAAGAGTCAAAGCCTCGGATGTACCGACTCTGCAGCCCCTTCGTGATGCAATACCTGCTCAACAGAAGCTAATTGTAGTTCCTGCCCTCAGTTCTGCTCAAAAGAAGATTGTTGAACTGATTGTTTTCATGTTTATGAGACAATCAGAGGGTCGTGTCCTTAATTTCGAGCCCGTTCCATTAAAATGTTGCGCAGTTTAATTTCTTTGAGGATCCACCTGGTCGAGTTCGTTCTGCAGCCTCTGAAAGTTTACTTGTGGGAATGAAATCATAGATTTAGATAATTAGACATTTAAATTGTGCTTGTTTTAGTATTTATTTATAGGCACATCCGTATATTTTGAATTTTGATCTGTTTTGAATTCAAGAGTTGTTTTTTTTTATATATGAGATCATTTCTGATATTTGGATCTTATTTGTTTATATATGAGGTTATTTTCTTTACTTAAGTTTCACCTGCCGGAGCATCTTTCTCTGATCCACATCTCACTGATTCTGTCTCCGTGTGTTCTCAGCGTGCTCTCATTGTTGTATGTCATGGGGGGGTCGGGGTTCTGATTTTTATATTTTATAAATCTTTTAATCTGGAAAGCAGATTGTGCTTACGCTTGAAAAGAAATATGATAATTATTACAATAGTGTTGTTAATGTTAATTTATTTAATTAGATATTCAAATGAGTACTTCATTACCAAGACGCTGGTTTGTGAACAAGGCCTTCCACCATATAAATACCTTAAAAGGACATTTTTTCAGGCTTCTAAATAACCTGATTTCAGTTACATCTCAGGGATGACGTTGACATTTACGGTTACACTTTGAATTACACCGAGAGATAAATTATTTACGCCCTCTATAGTCAAGACATTGTGTGTCGGACAGCTTTTACTGAGAGAGCAGAACAACGGAGTAAAAGCGACTTCGATAACTACAGAGTGAAATGCTGGAGGAAGCACTGACGGAGCAGCTTTTGTGAGGTATATAAAGCAAATTAAAGTCAACATCAGCATTTCTTAGGTGATTCCCTGCAGTCATCTAAGATTAAAGAAATCATGTGCAGCTGATGTGAGAGAATTATTTTCCGAAATATCAAGTGCATGGATACCACACTGGAGCGTACAGAAGTAAAATACTTTATTAGTATTGATCGATGCCCTCGTTCATATTGAGTGAAAGAAGGAAACATTTCAATGAGCTGAAACCCTCCAGTGTACAAGTGAGTTACGCTGTTATTAGATTCCCTATAAAACAAGATGCAACAGCAACGTAGTTTAATTTTACAAATTCAACCGTAAACGTCAATCACTGTGTAGCCCCGCCCTAAAGCATCCCCTGCTTTATGG
>NW_022281994.1:0-8907 GCF_004355925.1 Anarrhichthys ocellatus | reverse complement strand
TGTGTGTGTGTGTGTGTGTGTGTGTGTGTGTGTGTGTGTGTGTGTGTCGGACAGATGGGGCAATGAGTGTTGATTGTCATGGAGATGAGGGCAAACCCTCTCAGCATGCACACACACACCCACACACAGGTCTTTATTTCAGCCTGTCTGTATTCTTCTCTGATTTCATCTCTACTCTCTCAACACAGTCAAAATACAAATTATCAGCAAAAAGCACTTGTTGTGCACCAAACTAAAGCTTGTGTGCATTTCTTTAGAGTTGAAAGCTCAGAAGATTAGCTATTGTTGGCTTTGTACAATTTCCTCAGTGTAGTCGGAGAATAGTCTGAAAAGACATCAGTGGACGTAAATGTTTTGACTTAGAAGAAAGAAAAGGATTTATATTTAGAGTCTGACTATAATGCACTACACATGTCACAGAGTCATTGTCTGCTATAGTTAAACATAATATAACCTGGATGCGTGTGGGATCTGCAGCGTTAAATAAACCATTAGTCATCCCATTTACAATAATGTAAAGATAATGTTCACGCAGCGACTTGTACGTCAACGTATCTGCAGGAACGAGCACGAGGAAAGTAAAGCTGAAAACCGTGCTCTTATTCTTTATGATCTATTATTAATGGGATGATTTTAATAAATGATTGGTGATCTGCAGATTCGACTGACTTACAGAATCTTCAACTGTTTCAGCAGAAATTCACTCTTCTGCTGCTTTGATGCTCATGTGTTTGAGCATCAGAGAAAAGGTAATGGTGGTTCAAATTGATCTCATCGAGGATAACAGAAAGGATTCTTCTCTTTCAAGCTCTTTCTCTTTCATTCTACCGTCACTTTTTACGTATAAATGCAACACCATGACTGTCCAAAAATGTGCGTCATATACCCATTTGTAGTGTTCATTGTGTCGAGACTACAAAGACATAGAGTTCTTGGCGAGAGATCAGGGAGACAATGCGATGCCTGGAGGAGGCAGCTTTTCATCCAAATGTAGAGCAACGTTTAACCGAATCTCCAGAAAATAAGCATAAGAAACCAACGAATGGTATGAATATTAGGTCAGCCAAACCTCAAACAGTGGGGAAAGATACATGATGGAAATACGACATTTAAGTCGCTTCTTGAATTTCTATGAAGTAAGGTAAAAGTCTCCTCATCGCTCCGCACAGATCTGATGTTTTCAGTCTCTCCTAAAGCCTTGGTCGTACTTCCAACAGCCGTCACCACGGACACATAGTAGTTTACTCTTTATACTACTATTTGGAGTAAGCATCCCTCACATGCGCAGTGGCACACCACTTTTAGCGTAGTGGCCCAACAAGACAGCAACAAATGGGACCCTTGCGTACTCGCGGATGCTGAAGGTATAATTTCGGCTTCAGGAGATCAATCATGACGTGCATGAACATCACTAAGACTATGTTCAGACTGCACGCAAATTCAGTTTGTTTCTCAAATCACATCTATGAGACGGACTGACTCCATCCTTATTTGCAAGTGAACAGATCAGATGTGTGTGTCCAGACATCACCACCTGAATTGGTTGCTTGCTGTGGTAACGAGGTAGGCGTCAGTAACTACGCCGCTACGCTGGTGATGCAGCTTTCCAGCGTGGAAGCGTTCACCCTCGGTGCAGAATCCTCCATCGTTGAGTTTGTCTGATGCGTTGGTGTAGATTAAGATGGGGAAGCAGCAGAAAGTGAAAGCAGAGTGAAAGTGCCAGCCGTGCCAGTTATTTGTCGGTCCACAGACTGTGCTTCTCATCCTTGTTGTCCTCCATAGGGCTCTGCTAGTTGCAGCAGGGATTCTGCTTAGCACCAACACACTTTGAAATCCGTTTTGAGCAGCCGGACCGAGACGCAATTGTAGAAATCATACTGGAACGGCACTTCAAACGACCTTTAAATGGGATTGGATCCGATTTGCGAGAATCACATTTCTTGAGTCTTTTTGCTGTCCAGACTTTCTAAAATGCATCTGGATACAGTCCTTTTCCGCTGCACTTTGTCACATTTTCTTTTCAACCATACGCAAACATTCCCACATCAAAAAAGTGTAAAAAATGGTGTTTTGTAATATTGGAATTTTTGGGGAATTTCTGTCGTATCCACTCAGTCTTTGTGGTGGGCAAATTGAAAAAGCCTGTACAAACAGGTGGATGGAAATAGTCTTTATGACAGCGGGCAACAGCGTTCAGAACAAGTCAAACACAGAATACTGAAGGTCTGACAGCCGCAGAATTGCAGAATATCTTTACTCCAGGTGTGATCCGTCAGCAAAGATGACACATTTTTTACATCTTGCCTCTAAGCTAGAAATTCTTTCACTTTCAGCTTTGACCAGTAAATCATTACTTTTCTATGAGCAACCAACGAGGTGATAACGCTCCGAGGCATAACCTTAAAAGAATGAAAAGCAAATTCTGTATTTCAGACTGTCATATTAAAACAAGTCAGACTCAAATCCTTCTTTCTTTCCTTTTTTCCCCTAATGTGACCTACTGACAGAGGGCAGACAAGGCAGTGCTCCATGGTATGGTCTGCTTCTCCACATTCACAGGTGGTTGGGCCAGTCTTGTAGCCCCATCTGACCAGAGCCACTTTTGATCGTCCCGTTCTTGTTCTGAGGCGGTTTAGTGTTTTCCATTGAGCCCATGGTTCTGGGCCAGGGGAAGGTTTTCAGTAGGGGTTATTTCCATGACAGTTGGAGGAGGGTCATTCTCAAGCTTTTCCCTCCAGAGTTGGATTCTGGTTTCTTCCCGAGACTTTGTTAGGAGCTGGACATGGCTGAGAAAGCTTCTTCTTGACTTTAGCCGTTAGGCCGGAGGGTGACATCCATGGAGGAGATGGCGTTCATCACTAGTTTTTTTTTTTTTTTTTTCTCGACTCGGCTGGCAACTTCCCGTCTAATATCAGCAGGGGCAATGCCAACGAGGAGGTGAAGGTTGCTTGTGTTGGTGGGTTTCAAGCAGCCAGTGATCAGGCAGCACGTGTTGTTCAGTGCTGGGTCAAGTTTCTTGGCATGGGTTGACCTCTCCCAAACAGGACGTGCATATTCCGCAGAGGATTAGCACAGGGCCAGAGCAGTAGATCTTAATGTGTGTGCTGTCCCCATTTAGAGTTGAACCGACTTTGGATCTTGTGTTGTTGATGTGCTCCTTAAAGGAGAGAGTACGATCCAGGGTTACTCCAAGGTAGACAGGGTGGGTACAGTGCTCAAATGGTGTTTCAGACCATTTCATGTTAAGTGGTCGGTTGGCTTCACGGTCCCTGAGATGGAAGGAGCAGACTTGGGTCTTTGCAGGGTTGGCATGTAGGTGGTTGCACTCAGGAGTAGCTCATCTAGGGCTGTGGTGAGGTTTGATTCTAATGCTTCGAACGAGTTCTCTTGAGATGTTACACAGAGATCGTCTGCATAGATGAAACGCTCAGTGTTCTGGTCCATTGGCTGGTCGTTGGTGTAGATATTATGAAGTAGTGGGGCCAGCACACAACCTTTCCTCATCAGAGGTCCAAAATGCTTGATCTCTTCAGTGAAAATGCTATCCAGTCCGATGGCTTTGCCGGTTTTAAGGATGTTGATGCTGATATTGAGCGGCTTGGTCAATGCCATGGTTTGGGAGTGCTTTACTCGGTCTACCTTTGGTCTTGGCTGTTTAGTGGTGGATTTCCTATTGAGCAGCAGCTGGTGCGCAACTTGTTGGCAGTGGTCGTATACTGTTGCTGAGTTGTGGTTGATAGATCGTTGCTGATTTTTCGCATGAGGCTCCATGCCTTTTTGCTGTTCTTTGTCATATCAGTTGTCCCCAGCAGGTTTTTCCACTTCAGCTGGTGGCATTCTGAAATGGAGGTCATGAGTCTCTCACCTACTTCGGTGGTAGTTTCAGCAAAGGGGTCAGGTACAGTTATGGTAATGATCTAATCTCTCAAACACACACCCACTCATGCAAAGGTGAAAACAGCAACAAGTCGGTGCAGTTCAGAGGGTTTGCTGAATCCAACTTGGAACTGTCACACAAGCACACTTCATGGACAAACGTAATGAAGTGTTCAGGTAAGAAAAGGATATTCCGTGCTGGGTCACAGCGCAGTTACATTAACTCATGCCTCATTCTATAGATGTTGAGATTTCTCCCAGTGATTGACGGATCCTTTAATAATTAATACTTGAAAGTCGGATCCGGCAGCGTCTCTGTCACCCGCGCGAATGTCTCTCAAACAGAAACATGAAAGGAGCTGCTGGGTAAAACAGAGCCTGGACTGCAGCCAATCAGCTGTCGGAGAGGGAGGAAGAGCCGCAGACACCAAGAACCTTGTTAGTCCGTCCAGTCTGTCAGAGGGAAAACTACAGACGGAGAGATGACTGGGTCCGAGTTGGACAGGGATGCTTATAGTACCTTGAGAATGTTAATACTCAGTTTAATTTTAATTTAATTTACACGTAGTACCAGTAAATAGCCGAGTTAGGTTCAAATCCCTTTAATAACTTGAGTAACATTCAGAAGTTTGACTACATCTTATTAAACGAACACTGGCAGCCAGGAAATCCAAGGATGACTGACTTAAATCTGTGACATTTAGGTCATAATGTAATTTGACTGTTTGATGAGTGAGATTCTCATTGAAGACAGGAGGAGTTTCCTCACTTCATTGAGCAGCTTTCTGTATTTTACCTGAGGAGGAGAAGAAAAAAAAACTTCATGAATGTGATTTGAAGTCTGGGTGGAAAATGAACTGACTTGTAAAGATGGTAGTTTGTTGAATACGGATGAGGGTCGCAGAGGGAGGCTTTCAGCTCTCCATAGGAGCTGCAATTAAAACCAATCCAGACATTCAAAACGTGTGATTCAGAGCCAAAGGAGGAGGAAGGGGAGGAGGAAGTGGAGGAGGAAGAGGAGGAGGAGCAGGAGGAGGAGGAGAAGCAGGAGGAAGAGGAGGAGGAGAGACGCTGCCAGCTGCTGTTAGTGTAACAAAAGAATATGTTTAAAATACACAACTTTATCCACATCGACGAGACTAGACCAGGTGGCCACCTCCTGTTCTGACGAGTTAAATCAACGTGGAAGTGCCTTGAATTTGCATCCTTTCTACTGACCATCAGGGGGCGACTCCTTTGGTTTGCGAAAAGAAGTCAGATTGAATAGTCGATGTGAAGTCTATGACAACTTGATTCATACCCTCAGTAAACATTATAAACATGAGTTTATGGTCTCAATCTCTAGTTTCAAGTCTTGTTCAATACAGCATGATGTTCATTTAGAGTCAAATAGACCATAAAACAGAGTATACTTTTGGGTGGGGCTACCTTCTGATAGACATGTCACTACCGCTACCAGAGACGTATACGGCGTCTCTACATCACTCCTCTACAGTCCAAATATGCTCACTGGTTGCAAAAAACCAAGATGGTGATGGGCAAATCGCCGAACGCGAGGCTCTGAGGTATGTCAGAACTTCATAAGCCAGCAGTCACAGTAATAATATCAGTGATAATAATGAGTTATTCTGTGATGTCAACAGCACGTCATCCTGCAGCCGTGCTGTTGCCTCCCGCTGCTGATGCAGTTTGACGTTGAGGCGAATTAACATCACCACCAAACGTTACGCGCAGGAAGCCCACTGATATAGCTGCAGGACTCTGTGACTGTGTGTGTGTGTGTGGGTGTGGGTGTGTGTGTGTGTGTGTGTGTGTGGGCGTGTGTGTGTGTGTGTGTGTGTGTGTGTGTGTGAGACTGTAGCCGGTTAAGCCGATCTGACATTTCTCTGAAGTTCATTTCCGTTGAAACAAATCGAGACGTGAAAGTTTTCCAGGTCAGTGAAGATGTTCTGGTTTGGAACACAGCGACGGGTTCTCTGAAGGTCCCGACCTCTCCGACACTGCCGGGGTCATGATGAGGGTCGAGCTGACTGACACAGTGATGTCATCTGACCTTCATGTCTGTGGGGGAAGGATGACAGAGGAGACGCAATGCTCCTATAAAGGACCTTACCACAAACAATAAACCAAAACTTTCCCTTCCTGCTGATCATTTTGTAAATCAGTTTTCAGGTAGATCACAACATCAAGTAGGTGTTATGTATTGTAAAATGAACGGATATCTTTTTTATAGGAGTAAATCACACTTCTTCCGGTAAAGTGTTCAGTGTGTTCAGTGAAGCAGTAACGAGTTGCTGCTGACCAGAATATATTCATGAGGAACACAGTGTAATGACACACAGACTGTGCTGACTTCGGTTGACTGCTGAGTCAACAGCTTTAGTTTGCAGGACTGAAGTTTGAGAGTTTGATGCTTGACTGCAATGAAGTTAAACTGTTAAATAACAGCCTACGATTTGTGTCATTTCCTCGAATGAATCAGGTCTTGATGAAGACTGACGGTGAAATTGTATGAACTGGATACCAGTAAGAAACTTACCGGTTCGTGCTAAGGGTGTAACGGTACACTTAATATCTTCTTAAGATCTGTCCCTCGGTTTTTGGGTCATTGTTTAGTATGTTTTCGGTGCAGGATGGTAAACATGTTGGTTCATCAGTGGCTTTATGGGCCATAATTGTTATTGTAACAGTTACTAGTGGCATGTTGACACACTGCCGGGGTAAAACTCGCGCTCCTGAATTTCCGTTTTCGCTTGTGTAAGACTTTTTTTGAATTTTTTGACAGTTTGGGTCACAGGGCACACCAAACCAGGGATGTCTCATACAATACTGATTTTCCCGTACCCAGCGGTTCTAGATGAATACACGTACCGTTACAGTTCCTACTGACTATCAAAATGTAGCTGCAGAGGAAGGAAACAAGACTATGGGGAACAACAAGTTAGCAATTGGCTATTTTCGAGGAAATGAGGCATTTACTGTAAATGTCAGTGGGAACTGGGAGCTGTCTTTTATTGGAGTCTAATTCATACAACACAATTACGCTGTAAATTACAGGCTGTATTATAGATATAAATAAACACATTGAACAGCTGCTGCTTGAAACAAGAAGGTCAGCAATCAGACACTTATTATATTGTAATTCTTTCCCATCACGCTGCTCATATTTATCACATGGGTTCTCTCCCTCGCACAGTCCTGATGATAACGGAGCTAAACAGCTAATGTCAATGGAGGTTGCATTGACTTGCATTATGATCTGTTCAAGCTCTACTCAGTAAAACTGAGTATCGGGCAAAGGTAAATTAAATAACGTTATCATGATGTGTTCAAATGGAATCAATCCAGTTGTTGAAGAAGTGTTACTAAAAGTTTTAATTAATTTACACTCTCTCTCTCTATCTCTAGCTGGTCTAATTAGCACGTCATGTAGCATTGTGCGGCGTTGAATGTCCTCCCCTCGTCCTTACATTGACACTAGAGGAACTCGGTCGCTTGTTTACCGTGTGAAGCACGATTTGATCTATAAACCGTGCAATATTTGGTCAAGAAACACTCTCTCCCCCCCCAGTCAAGCCTCCAACACACACACATAAACACGCACATTAAATGGGTCCAATCAGCACGAGAGAGATAGGTTTTCTTCTGACAACGGCTCAGTGTGTAAAAGTGTGTGTGTGCTGCATGCAGGACGCATCACTAATCTTTATAAGTGGCTATAAATCCAGCCGGCTGTGCCGTGGTGCCGGGTGGCGTGCTGCTGCTGGCTGGGGGGGGGGACCTGTTTGGCGAACGTTCAGGGTTCACTGGTTTCTGGAGTCCTCCTCGCTCCCTCGCATGACGCCATCCCTCACCGTATGAATATTTATGAGAGGAAAGTGCTGCAGTTGGGGCGATCCATCTCATTTGGCGAGAGCTGCGGCGCTGCGCAGGAAGTGATCGTGTCTCACGCCGCCCCGGATGTTTTCTGGATTCCATCCAAACATGGCCGACTTTGTTTGTCATCGGCCAACCTCAGCGGGTTGATCGTCCTGTTTGTTTTACGGCAGAGCAGGACCCCAGCTGAATGACAATGTTGTGTTTTCTACCGCAGCTCTGCACTCTGAACCTGCAGACACACCTGTCATGAAGAGAGGAGCAGGTGGACCCAAAACACAGCGACTACAGGCAACAGGAACTTAGAGAAAGAATTTGAATGCAAGGTGTGGTGCAAGCAAGGACCAAACGGCAACCTACGGTACTGAGAAATGAAGCCAAGGGCGGAGGTGTCAAAAACTGCAATCAATCTCCATAGACCAGCATATTTAAATGCTCAGCTTTACATCAGAAATAAACATGGTGGGGCCTTTTTCGGGTGAGCTAATAGCTGTCTGAATTCATGCTTTGTAAGGTCTGGTCTTAAGACGTCAAGCAAACCACTTGGATTTGATTAGTGCTAGGCTATGCTAACATTGTACCTGCTCCATCAACACTCAAAATAGCGCAATCAAGGCATGAATATGGTCCCAACATGTTGTTTACACCACAGTCTATGATTCATACATATACATTAATACACATAGTTTTGTCCGGTCAAATATGAGTTGACGCAGAGCTGTAGGTGCACTGGTGCCCACAGCTTTCTTCCACCATGTCTGATTCAACAAAGTCAGGACGTCCTTTAACGACAAAGCGTCATCCGAATTTGGCGGGAATTTGCTGGAATAAATCAACTGTGTAATACCTGGCATTAATACTGTACGTTAATTATGAATCACTAATATTGTTATTTATACTATTCTTGACTTTTTTTACACACTTAATCAGAGATCCCATTCTTCAGAATTATTATCTACACTGTTGTTACATATTGTAGCAAACACAATTTACATATATCTTATATATACTGTATGTATGTATGTATATGTATGTATATATGTGTATATATATGTGTGTATATGTGTATATATATGTGTGTGTATATATATACACACATATACATGTATATATATATATATATATATATATATATATGTGTGTGTATATGTATGT
>NW_022281993.1:0-8910 GCF_004355925.1 Anarrhichthys ocellatus | reverse complement strand
TATACGTATATATATATATATATATATATATATATTTTGAAGAGGATCACCAACCCTAGCTTCAACCTAAGAAATATTTAGAAACGTGCCATGTAAATCTTGATAAACTAAATCATTTGCAGTTAATCAAATACCCCTGCCGCAGTCTATGTATTCATCTCCACCCATTCATTAGAGTGAAGGTCTGGTAGCAGCGTTCATTGTTGTCTGTCACAGGTATCTTTTGTGATACTATTGTGTAGTTCCACAGTCGGACATTGTTTTCTATGCATAGTGGTCTAAACACAATCAAACTTTCTAAAATTGCCACCAAGTCTCATATTATAAGTGGCAGCAGTAGCCAATAAGACCATAATGTTTTAACTTTTTATTTAAATGGAGCATTTCTTTTTGTCATTACATTCAGGAGCAAATTTCCAAAAGGCAATAAGCCTCACTGTGAAAACTTCCCAGATCAGATCAGCGCTGATAGCCACACGCAGTTAGTGAACTTGTTATTGTCTTCAGAGAGTTGGTGGAAACTGAAGCACATTTAGAAGGGCTGTCGGCTCAAACTCATTTATTTTGGGATGCAGCGACAGTTGTGACATGAAAATTAAATTAATAAAGCTCCCCTACATTTTTGAAAATATGAGTTTTAAATAATCGATGAAGTTACGCTGCTGAACCTTGTGTGTAAATGTGCCCAATGAAAGGAGAGTCGTTAAATGGGCACTCGTCTGTCCCAAGCCTGATCTCTATGACCCGAGGCCGGCCCGCATGGATTCCAGGTCTTGCTCAGGCTGGCTGACTCACAACCGACGCACTGGCCTCAAGTGCATTCATACTTTACCACATGGATCATTGCATTCAGAAGCAAGAAGTGGCAAATGGCACAAAACTTTATAGCTGTGTTTGCGCTGTTTATCAGTGGCTCAATATCTTTTCTGAATCAGACCTTGAGACGAAGTAGATAGCGGCTGGAAATGATGCACAATTCATGTTGCTATTGGTGGCCACAATACTTTTTTCTTTTTATTCTCCCCTCAGTTTTCCTGGAGCCAACATCTACTCAGCCTTAGTTTGAATTGCATAGACATGTTAAGTTCATGGAACCTCTCTCACTGTGGGAGAGACCGCATGGTCTGGCCTCTGCTACAAAGTCAGCCGGTTTCAATTATAAACAAAAGTATTTAATACTACAGAAGCTAAAACAATTGCAAAGTGAAGTACATTATTTACAGTATCTATAGATATATATTCACAGCATCCGCACGGGAAAACATACCTACTTCCGCGATGAAAGGTGAGGAAAGAGGATGAGAGTTCTTTCTCTCCCACCTTACATAATTGAAAAACATCCCATAATGTCCGTAGTTCCTATTGGCTAAATCCAACTGGCTCCTCCTTCTCGCAGGACCCTCGCACGGGTGTGGCTTGTCCCTGTAATTGCCTGTCTGAAAATCCCTGTCTGCCCCTTGCCTACTCTTCAGTTTAATACATTCAATGACTGTCTTTTGTGGCTTAACACTTCTATGGTAAAATACTATATAAAGATAAGGATTTGCAACTTTTGGCAAAATTTCACAAGTTTTACAAGCATAGATGGTACTAAGAAACACTTCTAACTATAATCTCAAAACACACCTATAATTATGAATCTTCTAATTATGAATTCTAAAACACTTCTAATTATGATTTCTTAATTATGAATCATTAAAGACTTCTAATTATAATTTCTTAAAGCACACTTCTAAACCTAAATTTCCTACAGACACAGTGCTATTCTCTGATCACTGGACTTAAATGGAGAGGTGTGTTTGAGACAGATAGAGTTTAGTTTATGAACAAGTTCCCTTTCCGTAGATTTTTCACTCAGATTAACTGAGGTGTGGAAAAGTTCCATCCTTTATGACTGCAACAACTAAGGGCCAACTCTGCTGGTTGGAACCCCAACTTGCTTTCACTTAATAAACTCATGATAAGGGCAATTATTCTAGACACAGTAAACCATCAATCTCTCTTACATTTTAAAGAGCTCCAAATAAATGTGTCTGTTGGGAGACTGTGGTTTCATTACCACACACAAATTAATCTCCTTTTCATTTTATTTTTTTCCAGTTGTATGATGACAAATGGAAAATTTGCTCCCACTTCAGTCGTTAGGCATTCAGAAAATATGGCTCTCTTCCTCTTGTAATGGGACTTTTAAATAAATCATTCATAGCACCAAGCTAAATGAAATGCAATACATTTTCAATGATTCCTTTTAACCTGCTGTGCAGATGGAGTAGGCCATTCCATTGCTATGGTGCATTTACTCAACAAAATGTAGCTATAAATGACTTCCGCACAATACGGCTTTTTTAGTTAATGATTTTCAGATGGGGTTTCAGGAAAATTGAGCTGGGAAAAAGACAGCTTCGAGGGTTGTCTGAGCTGCCATTTGTAAAGATGAGGAATATGCACTATTACAGATGTCTGATCACAAAGAAATCTTTTTCTTTTTTCTTTTCCCATCCACTCAATTCTCCCCCCAGAGCTGTTGTCTGTGTGTTTTGCTGTGACAAATGGAACAGCTGCATTGTGATGGCCAGCTTCCAGCACTGATGTAAGGGCTCCATCTCACAGCGAAGATTACTGTGGTTTTGTTGTCCTCAAAAACGACAAGAATAAATATTCATTTTTGGCTTACAGTATTTGCATCCCGATGTGACGGCTGTCGTGTTTGTTTACACACCCCATCAGCCCTTTGAGAACAGCCGGGCAGGCCGCTTCAAGCCAGGAGGCTTCCACACCTTTAGCTTGTAAATACAGTTTCTACCATTTCCCAAAGCAATATGTTTGGGATATTATTTCACAACCTTCCACGTAGCCATTGACATCCATTAATGTTCTGCACTGAGAAAATCCAACCTAAATAACTACAGATTTATAGTAAATGATGTAGAGATTTAAGCAAGTCCAAAGTAATCTGTTCCCTCATTGAAGTTAAATGAGTGGAAAAATGGCTGACTAGAAAGAAGGAAAAACAATTCAATGATACATAACTTTGTATTTTGCTTTGTAAAAAAGTTTTTGTCCGCACATAACCCCTCCAACACCTACACCGGTGCCTTGTGTAGACAGTACATGTACCATGTTGCCTCCAAATTCCTATTTAGTATTGTTCAAATGTTGGAATATTTTATTCAGTGAATGGCTTTGTGCCATTCAGTGAGGCATGGTGTTGTGTGTTGTAATTCTGTTATGTTGTTCATTCTGTACACATGACATCTATCACACTTCTGTCCATCCTGGGAGAGGGCTCCCTCCTCTGTTGCTCTCCCTAAGGTCTCTCCCTCTTTTCTCCCCATTAAAGGTTTTTTTGGGGGAGTTCTTCCTGTTCCGATGTGAGGGTTCTGGGACAGAGGATGTCCTATGTGTACAGATTGTAAATCCCTCTGAGGCAAATTTGTGATTTTGGGCTGTACAAAAATGAATTGAATTGAACACGTGCTCTGAATTTTGAATTTAGCACCTCAAATTTGTATCTGTTGATAAATGATCACCCACCTGACTTTCTGCCAAAATAACACAAACATTAGAAATGTTTTTTGTGAACACACATTACGTGCTGGCTACACTGACTGTGTGGACAACACAAGTGTGAGAGACGCAGCAGTTCAGCGAGGCAGCTGTCACACGCTGCTCACCCAGACAGCATTGCTGCTGCTGCTGCCAGCCCCTCTCTCTACATAGAGTCAGAACTACCAGAAGGTTTGATTTAATTTCATTATAAATATCATATTTATTTTAGACAAACATAGTTGAGAAGTCTGTGCTCATTTGTAAATAATAATTAAAAGCCAATACTCTCTGTCAGTGAATTTTCCACAATACTGTCCTGCACATTTTTCAGAATAAAAGCCTTGTATTAACAAATAAATGTGATTATGTCAACAGAAAGACACTCAGGGGCTTTTATTTTGAAACGGGAAGGGTTGAGTTAAAAAAAAAAGTTCCGTGACATGCTCTATAAATATAGACTTCATATATACTGTCAACAGATCATTTTCACTGTTCCCCCTCCTCCGCTTTGATTTGCCCTGTTCTGCCTGTGATTGTCATGATATTCTCACCCTAACCAATCTCACTCCTCATGCCTACACCAACCAATAAAGTCAACCAGTAGTAGCCAATCAGAGGTGGGTCATGTCGCTGTAGTGGCGACTGTGGCTAAGTGGAGAGCAGGGCCGTCCTTCAATCAGAGGATCGGCGATTCGAGCTCTGGCTCCGCTAGTCGCATGTCGATGTGTCCTTGAGCAAGACACACTTAACCCCAACAATTGCTCCCGTAGCTGTGCCTACGGAGTAGTGGTGTAGAAATGTGATAGAATCTGAATTGTAAGTCGCTTTGGATAAAAGCGTCTGCCAAGTGACTGTAATGTAAATGTAATGTTGCACAATTCCAAATTTAGCCTTGAGGGGAGAGAGAAGACAAATTCTGGAGAAACAAAACCTGCAATTGCGAGTCACATTCTGGAGCCGTTTACTGGTGGGAGGAGAACTCCTAGATTATTATTTATTTTTTTTGTATTTGAACAGCAGCAAAAGGGAGTGAACTGTCTGCGTGTGTGTCAGCACGTTAGCCGAGGAGCGTGTGTTTCTGCTCCAACAAGTCTTCTGCATGTCCCAGCCCCAATATGAAGGGCCGTCCAAACCTATTTGGGTTAGCTCTGCTGTAACTTTATCATTTTTTTCACCAACATCCTCAGTTTGTTGTGCATTTGTTGTATCTACTGAAGTCATCCTGTAGGAAGGAGACTACTAGAAGGCTATTTTTGTTCCCCTGAAGGTTGCCATGGGACCATGACACCTGGACCTTTACATTTAAATTCCTGCCCAAGTAACAGGGGGGATTTATTTACCGTGGTTGTTTTTGTCATAACTACTTTCACACAAAGCGCAAAAATTTAGAGGCAAAAATAAATATAATTTTGTTCGGAACAAATGAGCTTTAAGGCATCAAACAATCACGCTGTGCGGAAGGGACTTCCGCAGTTTAATTTATGCTTTAACTTTAAATTAAGCCTCTCTTTAAATTTCAGTTCTGTCAGCTCCAATTTAAAATGGGATTCAGTATATACTTTAAAATTACGTTTGAGGAGGTTTGACTTTTAAAATGGCTGCCTTTTTTAGATGGATTGAGCAAAATAATCGAGTTCCTCAAAGAAAGTCAAGGGACAGACTCAACCCATGTGAGCTTTGTGATGCTGCTGCTGAGATATGCGTTTAGCAAGAAGACTGCTACGGAGCTGGATGATCTCTTTTTCCTCACTCTGAACAATGTGTTTTTCTGACTGTGCTGTTGTCTTTGTTTCCCTTTCCTATTATTTTGCTGCATTATTTCAGCCAAATTTGGTCACTGCCGTTCACTGGTTGCAAAAAACCACGATGTCGACAGCCGAAACACAGAACTCTGGGCTTCAAAACGGTAGTCCACAAACCATTGGGTGACGACTACTTCCACTTCTTATATTTAGTCCATGAATAGAACTTAAATGAATCCTGGTCGGTGCAACCCAGCCTAAGTGCTGATCCGATGAGTACAAAGAACAGTACAATTATCATTTTTAATACCCATGCAAGGATGCAAAAAGATCCAACTTTCCTTGTGGCGAACACTTTTGTCCATGGCAAGCTATTTTAAAATAAGTAACGGCCAAATATCAATGGATTTTGCTGTGAAGGATTATGATCAACAGAGGTTAAGTGCTAACGTTTTTGGTGACCTCTTCACTTCTGCTGAATTTCCTAGTGCTACACTAAAGATTGCAAAATCTAATGGACAGATTATTCTACAATTTAAAAAGAAAATTCTGAGAATGAACTCTTTCCATCTTGGACACTGCAACAATGTTTCTAATATGCCAACTTCATGACAGAATATCAGATGATTACATCATCAGTGTTGTTTTGTCTAACACGTTTTGCATTGTGGGGTGTAGTACATGTTAAAGCCTCTAGGGGCCACTGGTGCCCCTTAGACTTTGTGCTTTCATCATCTTGTCATTACTCCTTTGGTTTCTCTATAACTCCTCCTGCCTCTCATATTTCAAACCTTTTATGTTCGTATGAGATGCGTCTACATCTGCTTTTCATCTTTTCTTTACCTGTTTCCGTATTTTCTCTGTCAAATCTGTTTCGTCTGACTGCATATCTTTTCTTTCTTGTATCTAATGCATGCATTTTTCCTCTTCATGTAGTAACACATACAATAATCGCCTCATAGCAAATTAGTGTGCAATGCATGATGAAGGAGAAGTTGAGTGTGTGACACTATATGTTGCCAAGTGCTAAGAGGTAACTATGCTATTTGTATTGCTCTAATGCCCGCTGAAAGCTGTGTGTGTCTGTGGGACACGCTATGATTTCAAAGGTTAATGCATGGCAGAAATAGAACATGAGTGGGTTTGATAATCACAGGCAAACAAGAGACCGGTGATACACCATGTCAGCTTGAAGATGCAACTGCGTGTGTGTATGTGAAATACTGGAGAACAATTTGTTCAGGCAAATGAGTGTGGACGTTTGATTTGATTGAAAGATGAATAAAAGAAATATTAGCTGAAAGGGAGTTAGTGCATCTGGAATTTTATAATGTAGTGTGCTAATGTTCAGTGCAATGTACTGGATGAAAGCTTTTCAGTTCATATATAGTACACTTGTGATGATAGACAGTGTGTCTCTGAAATGTGTAATTGGCTGAGATGCACACAAGATTTTTTTCTCTCTCTGAACAAGTAAAAAAAAACAGAAATCCCCCCGTACAGTGCATACTACTAAAAGATCCAAATCAGTGTTTAAAGATGCACCAGTTGTAATTTTCTTGGCTGATTACATTTCCAAATCTTTTAAAAGTCTGACCTGTCTATTTAGATAACCATCCGGTTAAGACAATATTTGTGTTTCGTAGTAAAACTGCAACATTGCCTCTTAAAAAGTAGTCTCATCTACTACTGATATAAAATATGCAAATATGTTTGGACCCCCCACACCGCAGTTTACTCTTTGAGTCAGTCAAAGTTCAACAACACAACACATTCTTGAATTTGTGACTGATTATTCACATCATCAACATTTAGGGGGCATCCCTAGAACTATAACCTAACCACATGCAGGACATGAACAAGACAATGAACTTTCATGAACTGGACAATGCTGCAGACCTGACAATCCGCTGTAGTCTGTTCCTGTCCTGTTTGGACCGATCCAAACCTCTGCTGGGCCTTTTTCCTGACGGTGTCAATGTTGGAGGCCCACTTCAGGTCCTGGGAGATTGTGGATCCCAGAAATCTGAAGGTCTCCACTGCAAACACAGTGTTGTTGAGTATGGTGAGGGGGGGCTCCTCCTGAAGTCCACTGTCATCTCCACAGTTTTGAGCTTGTTCAGCTCCAGGTTGTTCTGATCACACCAGAGTACCAGCTGTTCAACCTCCCGTATGTACGCAGACTCGTCACCGTTCCTGATGAGGCCGACGACCGTTGTGTCGTCTGCAAACTTCAGGAGTCTAACAGATGGGTCCTCTGAGGTGCAGTCGTTGGTGTAGAGGGAGAAGAGCAGTGGGGAAAGCACACACCCCTGGGGGGCGCCAGTGCTGATAGTCCGGGTGCTGGATGTGATTTTTCCCAGCCTCACCTGCTGGTAAATGAACATCATGCTGTATTGAAGAAGACTTGAAACTAGAGATTGAGACATAAACTCATGTTTACAATGTTTACTGAGGTAATAAATCAAGAGAGAAGTAGAGTAATTTTCTCAGACTTCTATACAACCAGAGGAGTCGCACCTTGATGGACAGTAGAGAGAATGCAGGTTTAAGGCAATTCAGCATTGGCTTCACTTTTCAGACTTTTCAGTAATATAAGAACTGGACTGGAAAAAACAGACATTGCCAGTCATTGCAAAACATACAGTAATCCTGTTTTCTCCGAAGGATTGTCATTTAGTTTACAAAGCAAAGCTTTTAGGAGAGAAGGTTGTAAATAGCTCAAACATGAAAAACCAGCAGTATGGTTCTTTAACACAGCATGCGTTTCAGTTCGTCTCCAAAACATTTCATGAGTTTTGGATCAAGCCAATCAAAATAAAATGTGCTCCACAATGTTTTGGAAAACTTTTTCCTAATATCTGTCGAGTAAAGTTTAGAAATGAGACTCTGAGGTGGGCTCTTATTTGTGCATTTGTGTGTCTTTGATCTCTTTCCAATAGGACCGGCTCTAGCTCACAGTAGGTGGCTGCTCCTCTGGTACACAAGCCACTGAAGACGCTACAGGCCACCAAACGTCTGCATGAATCAGTGTGAATGTGTGCATGGCTTATTATCTCATCTTCTTCGAGTACCCCTTTGAGTTGGGTTCAGACTTCATGCCACTTTTGCTATGCATTATGCACTGTTCCACTGCGTATACTTTATTTATTACTGTGTCTTTCAAGATCAAAATGAACGGCGAACTGGCTCCAGCGAGATATTTTGTAGCAGAAGTGGGAGTCAGCTGAGGTTGTCATACAGGAGGTGTGTCTGAACGTTACAGATCACTCGGATCAAGGTAGATATTGTAGCTGCTCGTCGGAGGCTCCACAGGTCATCAAGTGCGAGAGTGAGTGAGGGGGGTCTTATGGAATTCATTAGAAGTCTTTCTCTCCGTTAAATCAGCTCCTTCTCCCCTCTCAGTGCTCTAAACGGCCCTAGGACTCGACGAACCGTTTGGCCTACATCCCCATTGGGACGGAAGCCGCTTTCGGGCAATTTTAGGGCAAAGATTAGGTATATATATATATACGTATATATATATATATATACATATATACATATATACATATATATATACATATATACATATATACATATATATATATATATATACATATATACATATATACATATA
>NW_022281992.1:4846-7346 GCF_004355925.1 Anarrhichthys ocellatus | reverse complement strand
AGGAGCCTTTAACTAGTGAACTCGAGTCTCTCTCTCTTTTCACCGAGGCTATTCCTGAGACGAACACATGCTCCGCTCTGCCCTCTTCTCTGAACGGTTCACTGCCTGCTGGAATAAAAAAGAAACTCCCCATTTCCAACCCGGAAACGTAGCATTCACACTCAAACTGAGAGGATGTGTTGGCGTTACGCCAGACCAGCGGTCTCCACACACTCTTACCCAATCTATCTTTTATAGGTGAGGTGATGATCAGGTGTTTTGTAGTTGTTTGTCAGTAGGAATGTCAGCAATTTAAAAGAACATGCTTTTTATTTTCGCATGTGGTGACAATGCTGACATGCTGAGTTCCTAGTTATGGGTGTTTATGATTTTGACCACAGTGAATTCCAGTCAGAGGAAGATGGAAGGAGGATCACATTTGCTTCACACATGTCATTAAATCGGTCCTGGGTGTCTCCTAAAAGAGCAGACACCAGAAGAAAGACTCATTTTTTCTCCTCCCTCTTTGTAAACATCCAGCGAGCTCCGACGGGGAGAGTCGAGGAGAGCGGCCCTGTAGTTAATTAGTCCCACTCTATTAGCGCAGCTGTTTGCTAGCTCGTTCCCTTACCAGCAAGGCCCCTTTTGTTAATACCCAGAAGGCCTCTGGAGAAGCCTCGGCGTAGCCGGCGTTGCCTTGGATCATGCTTCCCTGTGAAGAGCAATGCTCGGCGGGCAGAGGAAAAGCCAACACATCATATGAGCTCGGGATAGAGAGGGGGGGGGGCAGTATAAAGTACTCCTCTTTGCCTGTGTGAATTTGTAAGGACACCCCTTGGCTCCTCCGAGCGGCCTGGCGTGCGAGGGAAACAGAATAACATTCAGGCTGGATCGGGCGGAGGCAGAGCGCTCTGTGTTTTTTATTTTTTAGAAAGCTGCAGGGTCTCTCCCCCCCCTTCACCGCGTGTCAGAAACATCCAGGGAGCGAGGCGATGACTGGCGATATTAGATATGTATCGCCAATTACCCCGACCGGTTGTGAAGAGCGCCGCGCCAAGGCAAACAGCTCCCCACGAGGCGGCGTGTTGGTGTCTGCACACGCTTCTAGTAGTGGACGGTCGGTGGTCTGATACTGAGCTCTGAGAGAGGTTTTCTTTTTCTTCGGGCTGCTGAAGTCGGAGGAATACTTTTTAATTGTCCTGGAACTAATTGCTCCCGTCGGCACGGGACATTCCTGCATATTTAACGTGCTTGTGGCAGAAAACAAGCAGGGATATTAAAGTGTAAAGGAAGATCCTGTGGTGCCCTGATGGCTGTAGATGGAAACCATCGCCGGACAGTTGCTGGTTTGAATCCCAGCTGGTGGATGTGACACTTCATCAGGATGAGGCCCTGAAAGATGTTTGGATTTCGATATTTATTTCGATATCATGTCCTATTACAGCTTCATCCCATACATTCTGGATTACTGTATACAACTTCTACCATCCCTCCATCCTTTCATCCCTCCATCCATCCGTTCATTCATCAAGAATCAGAATCAAAAATGGTTTATTTATGTTTGCACATACAAGGACTTTGGCTTGTTGATTGGTGTGTGACAATAAGCGCAGTGCAATAAGAGACATCATTTACAATAAAATATGATAAACAAATTAAGAGTATGTTAAAACAACTGTCTGTTCTTAAAATGTATATTTACAGTTTAGAGTTATCTAAGGGCGTGTAAATGTTTGTAATCGTCCTGTAGATGTATGAGTGATTGAGTGGGGGTCCCTCCATCCCTCCATCCATCCATCCATCCCTCCATCCATCCATCCATCCATCCATCCGACCCCTCTGCCCTCCAACAAGGTCAGGCCACAGAGGAGCTGCTGCTCTCTGTCTCCTGATTGGCCGGTCTCCGGGGCCGGGACATGGACAGGGGTGCCAGGCAATCGGCAGCCGGATCTGGCTCAGCCAATCACTCGGACTCACGTGGTCCCCCTCAAAGTCACCGATTAATTGGTCCGATTGTCCAGTAGACTGGAAGAGAGAACTGTTAGTGTGTGTGTGTGTGTGTGTGTGTCCCTCCCTGGATAGCTTTTCTCTCCCAGTAGCATCTAGCTCCTCTTGAAAACGTTCTGTTGATAGGAATAGAAGTGTGTGTTGGCTGCAACTGTTAGGGGATACATTTGACAGCGTGCAGCACAGCAGTGCTGTTAAGTCTATCAGCTAGTAATCATATAAAGGCAACCAGACAGTCACATGTGCAGCTATTTTGTATAAAATATACAAGAAGAAATCTAGAACATAATGGAAACAGTGCTTGGCTTTGTGTGCCGGTCGTCTAGACGTTATGGAGGAAGAGCCTCGGTCCGGTAATTGTCTTACTGGTGTCCATCTTTCCTGGTAATCTGTTTAAATGTGAGGCTCTGTGGGTAGATAAAAGGTGTGTGGTTCCCTTGATTGGTCTGCAGTCTGTATTACTGGAGGTATGTGTGTGTGTGTGTGTGTGTGTGTGTGTGTGTGTGTGTGTGTG
>NW_022281992.1:2503-4836 GCF_004355925.1 Anarrhichthys ocellatus | reverse complement strand
TGTGTGTGTGTGTGTGTGTGTGTGTGTGTGTGTGTGTGTGTGTGTGAAAACCCTATAGTGAGTGAGGAAAAGAGTGTGTTAAGTGCTGCTGAGTGTTGGGAGTCTGTTGAGGCGTGTGCACCGCTGCTGGCAAACCTCTCCTCTGGCGGCTCAGAGGAGGTGAAAGAGAGCTGTGGCCACCTGCAGCTCCCCCATGTGTCCCACGGAGGGTTAAAGTGTGTAAAAAGCATAAAGCGGTCCTGCAGGGTCGCAGGAGCAAAAGCCCACAGTTCACACGCTGTTTAGGAAAATCAATATTTGAAAGGTATAAAGGGTAATTGCGTCTCAAAACAACTTGAGGAAACGTCCCTCGGCGCCCGGTAAGAATGTTTATCCTCTGGTTTTACTGCATCTCAAACATTACTATCTGTGGTTACCTGGGAAAACAAGTGTTGGTGCGGCCAATCACAACCACCGCTCCCTCAGATTCACTGAGATCTCTTTACGACCTCGCTCTATCGTGCCGACCAACGCGTATAGTGACTCTCCCTCGCTAGAAAATGATTGCCGTCGATGACTTTTTATTGCCTCAGAGTGTCCTGAGTTTGCTCACCGCGCTCTCAGGAAAAAAAGAGGAAATTGTATCAGGTTCCCACAGCGAGGGGCCAGTTTGCTGTTGGGATTAAGGCCGGTGTCACCCTGCCGCTGGGAGGGGGGAGAATCAGAAATACAAGTAAACAAAGAGACTTCCTCAAATCAACTCCTCTCACACATGAAGTCATCTCGCCAGCTTTGCTGCAGTAACTCTCGTTTTATTGGCTTGAGTGAAGATAACAGTTATAAAAGTGTTTGATAAGCTTTCAGAGGCTGTTTGAGTGTTTGACTTTGGGATTTATGAGCCGCTGGTAGCCGAGCATGTGTGTACACATCATCATGATGATGATGATGCCAGCCTCATATTTACACATATTGTCTTTATGTCCTCTCATAGCTTCTGTCTCTTTTCTCACCATAAGCCCGTCTTCGCTCTCACTTCGTCCTCGTCTCGTTGCTGTAATAAAATGTCTCCCCTCCGTCTCTCTGTTGCATTGAATCTCCCCTTGCATCCACTCAGTCTGTCTCTCTCCATCTGTTGGTTACATGTGGGCATGTTTGCATGACCAAAGAAATGCAAAGTCTAGCCCAGACCATTACAATATGCCTTGTGTGCCACAATTTACATGAAATACATATTCATTCACGCCATGCACGCACAAGAAACAGCCCCCCCCCCCCCCCCCCTGTCTCTCTCATGCCTTCACTTCAGGATGGTCTTCTGTTCAAGAAGTGTGTCAAATGAAAGCGGTGGCATCACGTGCTGCATTTCTTCCTTATTTTACCCATAAATGAAGCCGGATCGCAGCGTGCAGTTTACAGCGTACACACGATCATTTTTAAAAAAGGAGAGAAACGAGGTTTTGCTTGATTTGCCTCGGTGAGGGAGCGCAGGCGGGAGGGAAAAAGTATCTTTAGCTCCCATGTTATAATTGTGGCGCGCTAATGATGTAGACACATTCTCGCTGTCTGTTTACAGGAAGCGCTCTTCTTTAATTTGCGACTGGTGTGAAAGCCAAATGCCTATATCTAATTACTGCTGTTTGCTAAAAGATACTATTTACACACACGTTGTGCCTCGTCGAGGTCTCTTGTGTGTCGGGGGGGGGGGGGGGTTAGAAGTTGCAAACTTGGTAAAGAATCTTTTTTCCCCCCCCCCCCCCCCCACACACACACACACACACACACACACCGCCTGTCTGTGTGCAGGAAGTGGAAATTAGAATAAAGATTTGCACATCTAAACATAAAGATGTTTTCACTCAGCGCCTCTAAAGTCAAGAGTCATGTTTGAAAAAGTGTCACCTGAGGACTCCGCTCAGGGTTATTTCTGCATGAAGCGTCATCATTTGCATCATTCTGGTGTAATCACGTCCTGAAGAAGAAGTCAAAATGACTGGATGTCTGCCTCCTTTTCTGGAAATGGGGAACATCTCCGGCTTTCATTTGCAAATGTAAACAAGTTGGAAATGTGGCAATTCACTTGTCATGCAAATGAAAAAGGGGCCACAAAAAAAACCAAAAGTTGCCCATTCACTCGTGAACTTAACAGTGTTGGTGTGCGAGCGCTGAGGGTCTCGCGTTGTTGCCGTGGGAAGCTTGTCACAGAGCATGAATGGTGACAAATTTACAGATTTGTCACCATTTCGAGCTTCTTATTCTGTTTGTTTCCGATTCAGCTCCAAATTGCCTGAAATCACAAGAGGGCATGCGCACACACACACACACACACACACACACACACACACACACACACACAC
>NW_022281992.1:0-2493 GCF_004355925.1 Anarrhichthys ocellatus | reverse complement strand
ACACACACACACACACACACACACACACACACACACACACACACACATATAAGCCCTCACAGACAGAACATGCCCTGCTTCTTAATCGTGGCCGGTGCAGGTTCAGAGAATCACAGCGACTCATCACTGACGTGTCACAACGCATTACATCTGGCCGATAAAACAAATTCTCTCTCCTCCTTCTGACTCTGCCTCCCTCCTCCTCCTCCCTTGAAAGGGAGCCGAGCTCAGGGCCCAGGAGGCCTCTGATCAGATAGATGTTAACTTCTCGGGGAGAACCCTGATAGCAGGCTGGAGAATTCAGAGGATCACCTCTTGACAGCGGAGGACCAGACGAGCCTGCTGTTTGTTTTCAGACGGATATGAAAGAGACGTACTGTAGTTTGAGCATTCACGAGAGGAAAGGGAGAGAGAGGGAGGAATGGGGAGCAAAGAGAAAGGGTATTAGCACTTTGTTCAGTGGAGAAGCATTGTTTGGCCCCTTGGCACACACAAGAACACACACATAAATAAGCAACACACATGCAGGGAGCACAACGTTTATTTAAGCTTTTGATAAAGAGATTAGCCCCATCATCCTACGCTCTTAAGCTAGCCGAGGGGGTCCGTGTTCAGGAAATCCTGGCTTTCCTGACACGCGGGCTTACAGGGGGAACCTGGCTCAAGCCAACACTTGTGTGATATTAATACGGTTCCTGGTGGTCCGGTTAACATGAAAACGGGAGGTCAGATGGCTATATTTCAGAGAGCAGACGGAGAGAGGGGAACAGAAAGTTAGAAAAGAGAGAAAAGGATGGAGACAGAACAAGGAGGGCTGATCTATTTCTTTATTATTAGCCCTGTCAGAGTGGTTGGAGTCCAGCTTAAAGCTGCAAACAGCAGAGGGCTAATTTTAGCCTCCAAAGAGGATAAGGATAAATAGCCTGCTGCCAGTTTGCCATATGGTCCCCCTGCCGATTATATTGTGTCAGGAATATTTCCACCCCCACCCAAATACACACATATACACACTCACATGTATCTGTTGTTTCAGCATCCATGAGGCTGGGGGGGGGGGTCTTCCTCTCATAATATAGAGATGATTAAGGGCTTCATTTGAAGAAGAAAAAATGCAGAATTTAAGAAATATTGTCCCGCAAATGTCGTTATTACAGACATTTAAGCCTGTGAGGCTCTCTAGAAAGTCACATGACCGAGTGCAGCAGTGATGACGTCATTTTGTAGTCCAACAGGAAGCTAGCATCACACTGGTTCCCTCCACAAGAAGCCAGTGGGATTCTTCCTTTATATTCTGGATTACTGCAGAAAATAATCTCTGTGGCAAACACAACGTTTATGATTCTTACACGTTTTCATTCCCTTCGATGACTTTTTATTTTAAGCGTCAACACAATCAGCAGAAGTACAAACGTTCGGCTGTAGAGGAACTCCACCGCGGTCACATGACTTCTCGTCTCCTCCACTAAGCTAAAGGAGGACTCGTGTTCTAGTGAGGACGTCTACTCGTCTCATTTACACTCTTTTTAAAGACACGTAGAAGCTTCTAAGTTTACCATGAGGGGTATTTACTGACTTATTGTATACCAGAGAACTAAACACAGACTTAATATATATTCAAAAAACATGACTTTTTGACGAGGGACTCGTTTTTGGATTTTAGGACTGATTCCTGCAGCTCTCTCTTAGTTTTCATTTTAATATCTTTGTTAGAATAGAATTCTAAAACAGGAAGTTGTTGTCATGTCGAAGGCAGCCTTCTTTTTTTAATCCACAATATCTTCCAGCTGCAAGGCAGCGTTTGGTCTCTTCTGTAATCTCCTGCAACTTGGTTTCACATTCTCACTCGTAAATAAACGTAAGAAGAATAAAGTCTCTCTCTCTCCATCGACACACATGTTCACATGTAAATGCAACACACACTCACACAGCCACTCTCCATTATTCGCTCACTCTCTCTCCCTCAAATTGAAATAATTCAATTTATGGACACAGTTCCAGACCTCCCTGGCTAAGACCATTATGCATGGAGGCCCCCCCCCCCCCCCCCCCCCCCTTTTTTCTAACAAAAGAACGGGAGAATTTACCAGCCGGCTCTCCAAACGACACCCACACAAAGCCAATTTCATGCCAGCAAAACACCAGCAGCGGCGCCATTTTCGGTCAAAACTAAAGCATCCCTGTGGATTATTTATTTATTTTTTAAATCTTTTCAATATGGGTCGATGCCACTTTACATTTTTGTCAGGGCTTGTTTTCATAACCCCACATATGACACATGCGACTCCTTTTGGCTTCTGACATTTGAAACCTGGCCTTCGTGCAGGTGTTTAAAAGTGAAATATTGAAATATTCATGAAGGAGATAAAAGATGTACCATTTGAGGTGACTCTGCATGTTTTGAGCCGAGGTAAACTGGGATGTTGTAGGTAAAGAGTGGACTCAACTGGGCCAAAGCTTGACCCACGGCTCAACCCAGAGCAACCCCCCCCCCCC
>NW_022281991.1:0-8913 GCF_004355925.1 Anarrhichthys ocellatus | reverse complement strand
CACTCTCACACATTCACACTCTCACACATTCACACTCTCACACATTCACACTCTCACACTCTCACACATTCACACTCTCACACTCTCACACATTCACACTCACACTCTCACACATTCTCACTCTCACACATTCACACTCTCACACATTCACACACAGGACTGGGACAAACGTCCTGCATCAGATCGTCTGTCGTTGACGATCACTGTGTGAAGGTTTGTTGTGTCTGATGAGAAGAA
This sequence comes from Anarrhichthys ocellatus, assembly GCF_004355925.1. Lineage (NCBI taxonomy): Eukaryota > Metazoa > Chordata > Actinopteri > Perciformes > Anarhichadidae > Anarrhichthys > Anarrhichthys ocellatus. Next base: position 8,676 of record NW_022281991.1, on the reverse strand, counting down.
TCTTAGCGTTGGTAGATACAAGTCCATTAGATGCCAATCATAGGCAGAGTTGAACCAGCAAAGGAACATCACCGTCTTTATGAGACCACACTGCTGCACAAAGCTGCCGGGCTTTTGGAAAACAGACCATCCAGATCAGAAAGGAACCTCGCAGCTCTTTGTTCCTCTTTGTTGCTGCTTTGGGAACAACAGACGTCCGGTGCATAATCCCCGTTTTGGAGATATTCCTAATCCCGATGGTTTGCGTGTCCAGATCAGCACCCGGGGTCCCGTCCCGGGTGCTGATCCGTACGGAGGATGTAGATGAAGCAGGATTAGAACCCTCGCCGCTTTGTTTGGAGATGATTTAGCAGAAACCCTCCGGCTCCGGCTGGGATTGAGTGCAATGTTTTAAAAGACACAACAGTGCAGATTATTGTTATATCATAAACCGCCGTTAATTCTGCTGCATTGTACGACTGGTGATGTGTGTTTGGGAATCACTAACTGAAGCACAGGCGAGTCTTTAGAGGTCTCTGACGACACCGATCTGGTTTCCTGTCACAGGTGGGGGTGTAGTCTTGGTGTTAGGGGTCTTATATTATATTACTTCTGCAGTACAGCCCTCTCATATTACCCATCACCGGTCGTCTAATGGACAAACCTGCAGAACGCCGCCCACTCATAACTCATAACCTGCTGCCAGACCTCTGAATCCAGGACCACATGTCTGGTTGTAGTCCTGGTTGAAGAGCTTTTGTTGGCGGAACTAAGGTTTTGACTTTAACAACAACTCCAAGTTTGGGACAATTTTAACATATTAGTTATAGTCAATCAGTTAGTTCTGGCATTAAATGCTGGTACCTGCGATATTCAGCCATGTTTCACAACCCAACAGCAGCCTGAGCTGATCATATAAAAGCTTCATTTAAGACCATTCAGACTGACTATGAGCACATCGTTTATATCTGTGGTGTTTCACGAGGCATTAGGGGTCACAGGCTCTACAGAGTCACTCGCTGACGTTTCTGTGGTTCGGGTACGTCAGCTAGCTACTCACCGTTGTTCCTTCGATCGCTATCTCGAGCTAAATGATTTGTGTCTTTTGAGAAATTCTGGAAGGGTTGAAAAAAAGCTCGCTGTTCATTAAACTACTGGAGAAAGTTTCCAATGAAATCTGTTCTGTAGATTTAAAACCTGACAAACACTGTTGACATGCTGCTGTTGAATAAAAGATGATTTTTTATTTATTTTTTTTAAGCTTTCAGCTGTAAAAAAGGCAAAATTTCCATTTTTGTCTTTTCTGCAACTGTGTTTTATACTAAGATCTCTTAAAGGGACAGTTTGTGGCATGTTGGCCCCTAACCCTTAATATAATATCAACAACTATGTTTTCATTTGTGTCTAATCATCTGAAACTGAGAATCGTTGTGCTCATCGTTAGCTTAGCATGAGCCCTTCATATGTAGATATGAAGGGCTCATGCTGGGGAGCGGGAGGAAAAGTCCGCCATGCTGCACCGCCATGTTTCTACGGTAGCCCAGAAGGCACAAACCAAACAGTGGCTCTGGAGAGTCTTTCACGTGGAACTCGACTCGCTTGGAAAAGGAGGATTGAGCTGAAGGACGTTCAGTTTGTTGTGATCTGTGTCTTCACCTCTAGATGCCACTAAATCATACGCACTGCTCCTTTAAGTGTGTTTTAATGAAAATAATAGAAATGCATCACACAAGCAGCTCTAGTGTTTTTCTCTATGTGATGACGTCATTACAAGCTTCGCAGCGCTGCTCGTCCTGCTGGTTTGGAGGCCAACAGTCGCCCACGTCTATCAGCTGTTCTTCTATTTCTCCGAGTCATCTTCAGTTGTTGTTGTTGTTGTTGTTGTTTGTCTCCAGCTCATGTAGTTCTTCCTCTCTCTGCAGATATTGACATGAAGAAAGACGTTGAGACTCTAATAGCAGAGGAACGTGCTGATATCATCTTGAAATATGCTACGGTGAGTTTCTGTCTTTTATCTGGTCGGGATGGACTATGTTAAACGTATCAATAGTGATATTTATCTTTCATTATATCCTGAAGTATTGATCTGTAAACATGTCTGCTGATCCCAGCTCCAGTCAGCAGACATTGTTGATCGTATTTTCTCGGTCATCAGTGTTTAACAGGATGATTTATGAAAAGTGATCCATGTTTCTACATGTTCTCCTGTGATGTGTGTTGTTGTTCTGTAGGAGGAAGAGTTCTCACTCTGAGACGGACCAGAGCGTAGATTCAGATGTGTGTAGTGTGGTTTGTGTGCATGAGGACAACACACTGTGTGTGTGTGTGTGTGTGTGTGTGTGTTGCACACGTGGGTGGATGTGAGGAATATGCTGCTGAAGTGCATTAATAACACGTTATGTAATTATAGGTTTGTGGTTTGATGTGATCGGAGAATGATGATAAATAAATCTGACTGAAACTGGAACTAACAAAACTAAAATTTGACAATAACCAAAACTCAAGTAGTGAGTTTTGGTTATTGAAACATCAGCTGTTTCTAGATTTCAGCCACAAACTGCTCCAATGTTCTTGTGGATCTTTTTCTCCAAATCCTGATGAAGACCCAAAGACTCAAACTCTAGCTGAGATGCTATATTATGATCTGGAGACACGCTCCACCTCTTGGCTGTTTTGTGTCGTAACGGACCTTAAGGTTCGGTTGATTACACGGTTTAACCATCGCAGTGTGAACTGACGTTCTACTGCTGATCGTTATCGGATGATATTCAGTAAAAGTCTGCGATCAGGAGATCAGCGTTAGAGCTGGTTGGTAATGTTGAGAAGAGAAGTCTCTATTTAAAAAACCATCCAACCTAAAAACCTGCTTGTGTGAAGGTGACGACGATATGCGGTGATGACGTTCATCATTTGTGTTCAGGTTATTGTGGAAACAAACGTTATCAGATTTCAAAATAAAAGCCTGGATGAGCTCTGCAGGGAGGTTAACGTGGTGGGGAATGGAGACGTTGGCAACTAGAGCTTAAATTTAGCTGTGGTTATTGGTGTGTGTGTTGGGGGGGTTCTCTGTCTGTCCATAGCAACAGTGGTGACACCCTGTGCAGCGATTTGACTTGACAGCGACCTCCGGGGACCGGCTGGAGTCCCGGTCATCCTGATTTCTGTGTCTGGTTCCTGGTGTCTGGTTTACAGCACAGCGAGAGCGATCAACACTGTTTATCACAGGAGAACAGATGCGTTCAGGTTCAGGTCTTCTATACGGTGGTTCTTCTTTAACCAGAAGGGTAGGGGTTCGATCCCAGTTCCTTCCGTCCACATGTCAACGTTTACTTGATGGGTTAGTTATGTGCATTTACTTGTGTGTGTACCATGATTGTAATAAACAAAAATGATGTGTCATACAGACAGAATAGGTGCAGCTGGGATGTGTTGATCAGATCATCAGATGCTGCAGGTTTACATAGAGAATCCTGCTCCCTGTGACCTGCAGGACTTCACAGCTCCTAATACGTCTGTTTTACAAACTCTCTCTGAGTCTCTCCACTCAGACGGCGTCAGTGAGGAAGTATTTTTAGCCCTCTCACTTTCATGGCATCACTCCCAGGGCTCAGAGCTCCGACTCGACCACGAAGAAGCCGAGCCTTGTTTCTGTCTGTGTGCATGCTCTGACCCCCCCCCCTCACTGATTGGCTGCCTTCCAGACATGCAGCAGAGCAGCGAGAGGAGCCTCTCCGGTCGGCTGTCGGAGGATTAGCTCCCCTCTCTGTTGTGTCAACACGGGGACCAGATTGTAGCCGAAATGGATTTTCCATGATACAAACATCATCACTCTTAGACGTCGTGCTGCTTAATGCAGATCCTGAGCGGACGTGTTCGGGTTGCACGGTTTTCCTGCAGAGTGCTGCTCGCTGCTACAGGTTGACTGATTACAGATGTTTGTGTTTGAACCTTTTAGTGCAGTCTGTCACTGCTTTAAGAACACTTTCACATGTTTGAGTTGGTGTGTGCATGCGCACTCTAACCAGTGTCAGACTGTGTGAATATGTGTGAATGCAATCAAAGTTTATGTGCATGCAAATGCATTTGTGTCATGAGTAGAGCAGCTCCTGAAATAATGCAGACAAATTTTACATATTATGTGCGATTGACCCACTAACGCAGAAAATGCACCCAGGCAGCAACAAGTGCCTTAAAGATGCATTCTCTCCAGTGTCCACCAGGGGGCGACTCCTCTGGTTGTATAGAAGTCTATGAGAAAATGACTCTACTTCTCTCTTGATTTATTACCTCAGTAAACATTGTAAACATGAGTTTATGGTCTCAATCTCTAGTTTCAAGTCTTCTTCAATACAGCATGATGTTCATTTAGTACATTATGGTCCATTTAGAGTCACACAGACCATAAAGCAGGGGATGCTTTAGGGCGGGGCTACACGGTGATTGACAGGTCTCTACCAGAGCCGTATACGGCGTCTCTATGTCACTCCTCCTCAGTCCAGATATGGTCACTTCTGTGACTATATCTGACTATTTTGACAATGAACTCATGTTTACAATGATTGCTGAGGTAATAAATCAAGTGTGAAGTAGAGTCATTTTTCTGCACCTGAAGGAGTTGCCCCCTGCTGGTCTGAAGCTGCAACTTTTAGAACCCAATGATTTAAATAAGAGCTATTCAAGTGTTGATTTACCTGATTTAACTGGACCTGGAAGCTGTGTTCGGCGTTGCTCTTCCTCTGTGTTTGGGATAAAACCTTTTGATGAATGATATTTCCTTTTCTCTGGCACCACCATCAAGAAGCCCTTTACATTTTAGTTATACAAACAACAAAGTTGTTCATTTGTTACCCATCGACCAATGTTTTCTGGTCATTGATCTAGACTTTGTCGTGTTAGACGTTCCCATAAACGAGGCACTTCAGCCTCAACTGCATGTTATCAGGTAAACTACCCCGAGGTGACGAGAATAACACAAATATATAGTTTTCAAGGCGGATGTCATTCGTTTAAATATATTTTCAGCATCATGTTTTCAGCTTGTCGGTACGTCCATCCCATTCTCGTGAACATGATATCTCAGGAACACCTGGAGGGAATTTCTTCAAATTTAGCACAAACGTCCACCTGGACTCAAAGATGAATTGATTTGATTTTGGTGGTTATAGGTGACTGTGATCTCATGTCATTGTTATGTGAGCGACATCTCAAGAACACCTTGAGGGAATTTCTTCAAATTTGGCACAAACTCTTTATGAACTAGTTCGATTTTGTTTCGTCAAAGGTCGCTGTGACCTCACAAAACACGTTGTTTTGGCCATAACAATAATTAGAATGAATATGCTAATTATGACAATTCCACACAAATGTCTAACAGAATAAAATGCTGAAGTGATGACATTTTGACAGGCATGAATGTGAGCTTGACTGGTTGGCGGAGGCAAACCACCACGAGGCGCTGATTCTTGTTGGTGTTACTTTCAGTGGAAAGTTCATTTGAATACAATATATTTTATTCATGATTACTATACAAGTATGTGTCTGCAGGGGAGGCAGGGCGGGGTGGAGATCGACCCGTGGGAAGATGCCAACTACAGCATCTACAAAGTCATCGACCGCTTCGGCTTCATGCAGTAAGTCATAACTTCATTTCTCTTCACACTGGAGACTGTTTGCTTCTGGCTGGTGGAGCCGTGCGGTTGATCACTGATCATTTTGTGTCTTTTATTTTTGTATCAGCGAGGACAAGCTGCCAGCCCCGACTGCACATGAGGAAAAGGTAAAGTAGGAAGTCATGAAAAATGCTGTCACCTAAAGTAGTAACAAAGGGCCAACCAATGTCCACCTGCTGCTGTGTCCCTCACAGAGGAAGCAGCTGGAGGTGGAGAGGGCCGAGAAGTGGCTGAAAATGGCCAAGAAGTGGGACAAATACAAGAACAGTGACCGGGTGAGTAACAGACCAAACATACCAACAACATTTTAACTTCACACAATTGTTGACATGTATGTGAAGTGGGTGCTGGTTTCCATGCGAGTCTGAAGGCTGCAACCTCCGGCTCCTCTGTCACTCCTCCTCACTCCAAATATGGTCACTTCCTGTTCACTGGTTGCAAAAACAACAACATTGCGACAGCCGTGATCCAAGATGGCGACGGCGAAGTCGTCAAACTCGAGGCTTCAAGACGTCAGTCCACAAACCAATGGGTGACGCCACGATTGAAGAGGACTTGAAACTAGAGATTGAGACCATAAACTCATGTTTACAATGTTTACTGAGGTAATAAATCAAGAGAGAAGTAGAGTCATTTTCTCATAGACTTCTATACAACCAGAGGAGTCGCCCCCTGCTGGACACTAGAGAGAATGCAGCTTTAACACATGAAGCTTTGGATTCACTGGCCTGGGGTTTACCTAATAAACATTCTGCACTTATTGGCTCAAAGAAAGACACACATAGAAACGCTATTCGCTAAATATTTTTCTTTTGACCATTTTCAAAGTGATCTCATGGAGCTCCGTCCTCAGAGTAACAGCACTCAGAAAAACGTGACGTTCAAATTTGGGTATGTTCCGTGCTTTTAAGTTAAAAATATTTATTACGTTGGGAAGTTTAAAACCCAAAACACTGTTATTAACCTGAGCAGTGACTTCTAACACACACAAACCTGCTGAAAAGAGTTGCCTGCTGTGAATATGGTCGTAGGCGGTAAAACTTCCCCGTGACTCACACTCCGCACCGTCACCTCTCTGAACCTTCTGGCTTGTTTTTGTTTTATTCATCCAGTGTTTGTGTTATCCCTCCTGCTCTCTGCTGTCAGATGGTGAAGCGGGTGTACAAGGGCATCCCCCTGCAGCTCCGAGGCCGGGCCTGGGCTCTGATGCTGCACGTGGAGAGGGCGAAGAAGGAGAACGAGGGCAAATATGAGGTGTGTGTGTGTGTGTGTGTTCTCTTAACGCCAATTCATCCAGCCTGAAGAAAGTCACAAATACAGAGAATGTTCTACATGCATAAAAACCATTGGAGGAGATGTGACTAGTAACTAGACGGTGTGCGTGGGACGCTTCTGGCGTCGGCGTCAATAATTCCTGATAATGAACACCTCGAAGGGCATGATCGTGACTATACCATGGTCACTTGCCAAAGAAAGGAATTAAGAGCGTTAATCTGACCCTGGGGGTTCGCTAACACCTGGAACAATCATTGCCATCTCACAGTGTCTCATGCTCAGATCCTCTTCGCTCAGTCACAAGAACCTTTCTGTGTCCGAGTGACCCGGCCCCGTTGACCCAGCTCTGTGTTTGTTCCCGCTCAGAGAATGAAGGAGCAGGCCCGACTGTACTCGTCTGAGATCAAACAGATCGACCTGGACATCAACAGAACCTTTCGAAACCACATCATGTTCATGGATCGCTTCGGAGTCAAGTGAGTCTCGTGGTGCGATTCATCGAGTTCTCACTCGCGTGACTGAAAAACATTTTCTTATTTCATCCTGAACTGCTTTGTCAACAGTGAGGTTCAAGTTCAACAGACACGGTCAGGTGTTTTAAATACTGTTAGTCGACGTTCTGCGTCCTCGGTGTGAACCTGAGGCTGAGTGTGAGAGAGGTGGACCCGCTGTGTTCTGGACGGCGTTGGGTTCTGTGTGTGGAACCCGATCCCGTCACAGAGTGATGTCACTGATGGTTTAATGGACCGCAGGCCTGTTTGAGGAGCAGCACTGGAAAGTCTGGGGCAGCAAAATGTTTCAATATTTAAAGAAGAGTTCTTTTTATAGTGACGCAGAGCTGTTCCTCTCCGGTTCTGTGTTCTGAGGGTTTTTGTGTTCTTGGATTTATGTGTTCTGTGTTTTATTTTCTCTGGTCTTTGTTTTCTGTTTTCTATGTTCTCTTTCTTTGTTTTGTCTTCTCTCTGTTTTTCTCGTCTCCTTTGTTTGAAACACAGTCCAGTTTAAACAGAGCAGAGTGAGACCTCCTGTCTCTGATCGTGTCTGAAACTATTCAGATTTAATAGTTTTGCAGATTGTTTTCTCAGCTCATAGCGACTATTGTGCACTTCTCTTTTTACGTTGCATTGTGGGATAATATTCTTCTATAAAGTCCACTTTATATATTTAATGATTCACTCCAGACGTATGGACAACACCACAACATGCAGACACCCTTCACATCATGAATAAGTCACGTGACTCTTTCTTCGTGTGTCTTCCTCTCTACAGGCAGCAGTCTCTCTTCCATGTTCTCTCTGCATATTCAGTCTACAACACAGTAAGTAGCTGCTTTTCCTAAAAAAACACTAAAATACCAGTTTAAGTGGATTTAACTGATGAAGATCTACAGACTTCAGCTTGTTTTCCACTCGTGGCTTATTCTGTAGACGTTGCTCAGTTCAGTTGGACTCTCAAAACCGTTAGCGTAGAAAGCTGAGAAGCTCAGAAACAAGTGAGCTTGTGACCGGAAGGTCGTAGGCTCAATCCCCGGACCAGCAGGATAGATCTTCCCCTCCCTCATCAGGGCCTCTTAACCCCAACGTCTCCACTGGAGCTGCTCAGTGGCCAGCAGGTCAGACTGGGTTGTACTGGTCCGCTTCCAGGGCGTTACTTCTCTCTGAGAAGTCAAGGTGCTAACTACAGCCATACCGGGTTCTTCCCATAGTAGAACCCTTTTTCCTGGCAGAACCTTTTCAAAGGGTTCTGCCCAGAA
>NW_022281990.1:0-8918 GCF_004355925.1 Anarrhichthys ocellatus | reverse complement strand
TGTGCGTCGGCATAACAATGGCAAGAGAAGTCATGTGAGCGAATAACAGAACCCAGAAATGTTGTGTAGAGCGAGATGAGAAGATGGCCCAGGGCTGAACCTTGTGGAACCCCCGTAGTCAGCATGCGTGGTTCCGACACGACCTCCCTCCATGGGTAGGATCGACCTGTCAGGTAGTGTCACGAATTCCCCTTCATATTAGTTTGTTTTCATCCTGTCTGCTTGTTTAATTAACTCTCCTGTCATTTCAGATCCTACCACTCACACCCGATCATCTCTCATTCCCCTCACCTGGTCCTCCACACCCATCTCACCTGCAGCCCATTCCCTCATTAGCCCTCACTCTTTAGGTCCCCCCACTTGCACTTGTTCCCTGCCAGATTGTCTTGTGTGTTATTGCCAAGTTCTCCAACGTATCTTTATATTGTTCCTGATCTGCCTGTTCCGACCCTGTCTGCCTGTTTTTGACCTTGGATTTTTGCCTGCCCCTTATTGGATTTGTTCGCCTGTTTGACTGACCTCCCGGTTTTGACCCTGCCTGAACTCAAGTAAAAGAACTAAACTTGTATTTTGTCTCTGAGTTGTGCTTTTGGGTTCAAGTATCTGTAATCCTTACAGGTAGGATGCAAACAGAGAGAGTGCAGAGCCTGAGACGTCCATCCCCTCGAGGGTGGAGAGGAGGATCTGGTGGTTTACCGTGTCAAACGCTGCAGACAGGTCCAGGAGAATCAGGACAGAGGAGAGAGAGTTCGCTCTCGCTACGTGAAGCGACTCCATCACCGCAAGGAGGGCTGACTCAGTCGAGTGACCCACTATGAACCCAGACTGGTGGGGGTCCAAGAGGCTGTTCTGACGGAGATAGGAAGACAGTTATTTAAAAAGACAGCACGTTCAAGTGTTTTGGAAAGAAAGGGTAGAAGAGAAACTGGTCTGAAGTTCTTGACATCAGAGGGGTCAAGTGATGGTTTCTTCAGAAGGAGGGTGACTCTGGCAGTCTTGAAAGCTGTGGGAAAGCATCCTCTGAGACGAGGGATGTGTTGATGAGGTGGGTGAGGAAAGGAAGGAGTTCAGTCGCAATAGACTGAAGAACAGGGGAGGGGATCGGTTCAAGGGAGCACGTGGTGGTGCGGTTAGATGTAACAAGATTGAGGACCTCGTTAGGGGTCCACCTCCGAAGAGCTGGAGAGGGTAGAGAGGGAGAGGGTGGACAGGGACACTGAGAGAGTGAGAGAGAGGATGGACAGGGACTGGGGGGCTGAGAGAAGGAGGACCTGATATCGTTTACCTTCTTGTCAAAGAAGTTGGCGAAATCGTCAGGGAGAAGGGAGGAAGTAGGAGGAGGGGGTGGGAGTTGGAAGAGTGAAGAGAAAGTTTCGAAGAGATTTTTAGAATTGGAAGCAGAGGTTAAGATTTCAGAGCGGAAGAACTCAGCTTTAGCAGTAGATAGAGAGGAGGAACAAGTGGAAAGAAGTGATCGGAAATTAAGAAGGTCCTCCGGGAGTTTGCCTTCTCCATTTACGCTCAGCCTCTCTTAGGCTCCATCTATCAGTACGCACTGAGACAGACAGCCACGGGGCAGGTGGAGTTGGCCGTGCAGGCCTGGAGGTGAAGGGACAGAGGTTGTCCAAAGAAGAGGAAAGGGTGGAGAGGAGAAGATCAGTAGCAGTATCAGGGGATAGGAGAGAGAAGGATTCAGGGTCAGGGAGGACAGAGGTAACAGAAGAGGAAAGATCAGCGGGGAGAGGGAGCGGAGATGACTACGGGTAGAAACCATGTGGGTAGGTGGAGGAAGTACGGGGGGAGAGGAGAGGGAGAGGGAGTAGTACATGAAATAGTGGTCAGAGAGCTGGAGGGGAGTGACAGAGAGGTTAGCAGTAGAACAGTGTCTAGTGAAGATAAGATCCAGCTGGTTGGCTTGTGGGTCGGAGGAGAAGAGGAGCGGTAAAGGTCGAAGGAGGAGAGGAAGGAAAGAAGAGGTTCTAACTTATCAGTCTGGATGTTAAAGTCTCCGAGCAGGATGAGTGCTGATCCATCGTCCTGGAAGTGCGAGACTAATGTGTTGAGATCTTCCAAGAACTCACCAAGAGGGCCTGGTGGGCGATACACAACAGCAATAGTGAGCTTGACTGGGTAAGTGACAGTAACGGCATGAAATTTGAAAGAGGACGGGGAGAACTGTGGAACAGAGACAAGAGAGTATTTCCATTTTGGGGAGATTAGCAGGCCAGTACCACCACCTCGCCTCGCAGCTCTGGGAGTGTGAGAGACAGAGTACATGTCTGACAGAGCTGTGGGTGTGATGGTGTTTTCTGTTGTGATCCAGGTCTCAGTTAGAGCAAGAAAGTTGAGGGAGAGCAAGGATGCGTAGCTTGAGATGAACTCAGCTTTCGGCACTGCCGACTGGCAATTCCAAAGCCCCCCCGCCACCACTTGCTCGCCATGAGCTGAGAGAGTAGGATAGATGAGGTTAGTGGAGTCACGGGACCTGGGAGCTACCTACTGATTGCTCATTGTCTGCCAGGAGTGCAAGCCACTCCCCTGGCACATAACAGGGCAATTGGCCGAGTGAAACTAAATCACACCTCCCTTACACAGACAGAAACTGCAAAAGCAATAACACTGAAGCAGCCTATAGGTACAGCTAAGCTACTCGTAAAAGCAAGAACAATATACTTATAGCTGAGTCAAGTAGTTTCAGTACCCCTCCAGAAGCCACAAAAATTATTATTATTAATATATAACTATTTCAGACACTCTTTTATTGTAGTCTTTATAATTATTATTATAATAATAATTATTGTTATAATAATTATTATTATATAACTACTTTAGACACTCTTATTGTAGTCTTAATAATAATAATAATAATTATATAACTATTTTTGACACTGTTTTATTGTACAGTCTATTATTATAATTATTATTATTGTTATTATGTAACTATTTTAGACACTCTTTTATTGTTCAGAGTCTTTATAATAATTATTATAATAATAATTAGTATTATTCTATCACTACTTTAGACACTCTTATTGTACAAAGTCTAAATAATAATAATAATAATAATTGTTATTATTATATAACTACTTTTGACTTTGGCCCAATCACAATGTCCCCCTTACGGACTCACGGACTTTGAGGCGCGCTCCCGCGAAGTCCGTGAGGGTTTAGGGCTGTCCCACTGTCACATCGTCAAGTGTTTGAGTCTCTTGCAGACATTTTGAGCTCTTTATGAACCCTTTCCGTAAGGCAGCATGGTATGCTGACTTAGCCTAAGGGAATTACCCCCAAATCATTGCAATGTGACGTTAAACACGGGGTAACCAGTGGACGCATGGAGACGTAAACAAAGAGGTAAACAAAGAGGACATTTACATTTACTCAGAAACATTAAGGGTTAAAAATGGAACAAAAAATAAACATGAAATCAGAAGATATTTATTAATTTATTCATCAAATATTTGATTTTGTCATTGAAGCTGTTTTGACAAAAACGAGTAAATAGATGATATCAGAATCAGAATCGTTTATTGCCAATGTATGTAACATACAAGGAATTTGTCATGGCAGGTGGTGCATAACATTAGACAATAACATTGAACAATAAACAACAATCAACAGTGCAAGAAATAGTAACATATTAAAATTTACAATAGAATTTAAAAGAATATAAAATAAAGTGCACGACAAACAGATAACAGGACTGTAAACAAGTGTGATGTAAAAGTGACAAGTGTATTTAAATATGAAGTGATGTGCAGGAGAGTAGTAGGGAGGGAAGGGAATGTCCTGGGGATGACAGAGTCAGTGGGGGACCCGGGCTCTGTTAATGAGCCCGATTGCAGATGGGAAGAAGCTGTTTGTGTGGCGTGAGGTCTTGGTCCTGATGGACCTCAGCCTCCTACCAGATGGAAGGGGCACGAACAGTCCATGTCCAGGGTGAGAGGGGTCGGCTGCAATCTTTCGTGCTCGCTTCAGGGTTCTTGAAGTGAACAAGTCCTGGAGGGACGGCAGATTGCAGCCAATCACCCTCTCAGCAGAGCGGATGATGCGCTGCAGCCTGCCCTTGTCCTTGGCAGTGGCTGCAGCGTACCAGACTATGATGGAGGAGCAGAGGATGGACTCAATGATGGCTGTGTAGAAGTGCACCATCATTGTCTTTGGCAGGTTGAATTTCTTCAGCTGCCTCAGGAAGTACATCCTCTGCTGAGCCTTCTTTGTGATGGAGCTGATGTTAAGCTCCCACTTGAGGTCCTGGGATATGATGGAGCCCAGGAAGCGGAAGGACTCCACCGCGTCGACGGGGGAGTCACACACAGTGATAGGGGCTGGTGGGGCTGCATTCTTCCTGAAATCCACAACCATCTCCACTGTCTTTAGAGCGTTGAGCTCTAGGTTGTTCAGACCGCACCAGGTCACCAGATGGTCAGTGATACGAGTTATACGACATATGAAGTTACCTCTCAACTTGTGAGGAAAGTCTGGAAGACGTTAAAATCAGGAAGTACAAAGTATAAAATAAATACCCACACTATGCATCATCTTGTTGTTTTCATGGTAACGTGATATGTCCCGTTCATATTCACACCATCTCAAGCCCTCAGTCTCTCACACTCACCCACTCACCAGGTGATGTCAGTAAGTCCCTCAGGGTCTGAGGCTTTAGGGGGGGACATTGGGATTTGGCCATAATAAATCCCAATGTCCCCATAAAGCCTCAAACCCTGAACCCTCACTGACCTCACCTGGTGAGTGGGTGAGTGTGAGAGACTGTGAGGGCTTGAGATGGTGTGAATATGAACGGGACATATCATGTTACCATGAAAACAACAAATATGATGTATAATGTGTGTATTTATTTCATACTTTGTACTCCCTGATTTTAACTCTTCAGACTCTTTCCTCACAAGATGAGAGGTAACTTCATATCATCTATTTACTCATTTGTCAAAACAGCTTCAATGACAAAATCAAATATTTGATGAATAAATGAATAAATATCCTCTGATTTCATGTTTTAATGTTCCATCTTTAACCCTTAATATTTCTGAGTACATTTATTATGACAGGCTGAACACACGTGAGCCGTCTTTGTTTACCTTTTTTTTACGTCTCCATGCGTCCACTGGTTACCCCGTGTTTAACGTCACATTGCAATGATTTGTGGGTAATTCCCTTAGGCTAACCATGCTGACTTATGGAAAGGGTTCATAAAGTAAACAAAATGTCTGAGAGACTCAAATACTTGACGATGTGACAGTGGGACAGCCCTAAACCCTCACGGACTTCGCGGGAGCGCGCCTCAAAGTCCGTGAGTCCGTAAGGGGGACATTGGAGCTGTGTCTCAATTCAGGGGCTGCATCCTTCGGAGGCTGCATTCGTAGACCGGTTGCGTCACAGCGCTGCGACTAGTGCTGTACCATTTCGCATTTTTGTTGAAGAGTCCTTCAATGCAGCCTTCTGGTCCCAGATTTGGAGGACACATCTGATGTATCCTTAGCGGCCCAGCATATCCCAAGATGCATTGCGTGCCGGTGCGCTATTACCGGCAGCTCGGCTGGCTGCATCCGACCATAGTAAGCCTTGTAAAGTAACTTTTAATAACTTCACTTTCAAACCTCAGAGGTTGAATAATATCTTACTGAGTTTGTGATGATTTATACTTTATATCATGTACATAAACGGACCAACGTGAGCTCAGGTAGACAGGTTGTGAACCTGAAATATCACTTTAAGTCCGGTAACTTTTCAAACGTTGAGATTAACTACACGAATACACTGAATTTGAGTATTTTGCTGATTCTGTTCTTGTTTTGTTACAGAGAGCCAGGAGCTGAGGGGAGAACGATGGACAAACATTCAGCAGCCGTAGCTTTGAATTAAGACATTAGTGTTATGTGGTAGTGTAGTTGTGGACCCAAACGCACGCACACAGCAGGTTTACTCCAGCCAAGACTTTATTTAACTGTGCAGGAGGAGTCACAGAAAGAACAAACAAAACAAAGGCTGACTGTCCAGCAAATTAAAGTCACTCCTATAATCTCCACCGGAGTCGGGAGGGAAGCTCAACCGAGGCCGGGACAGGTAGCCTCCGGAGTCGGGAGGGAAACTCGACCGCACTCAAAACTGAAGGAACAGAAAACAAACAGGTCTTCACTGAAATGGGTGTTCAGATTTACGTGACCAGACTGACGACGCGCCGGTGAAACGCCGAGGTATTTAAGTCAGCCTGCGGAGATCACTGGAATGAGCCACAGCTGAGCCTAAGGAGAGAGGCGTGAAGTGGGCGGAACACGGGGGTGGAAACTGTAGGCTGACACAAAAACAAAACATAAGCACATGGCCCACAATAACAAAACAGACAGGGGGGAAAACAGTGGAGCACAAACTAGGAGCAGACAGGGATCCTAACAATTAGTCCATTTGTAATATCTCCATTTGACCATCCTGTACTGAAGGTTACAGTTACATGAGCTCTCATCCTGTACAAAGCCTTCACCAACAACACAACCAGTAGATCCTTCTGATGTGTTCATGTTGCTGTCACAGAGAGGACAGTTGTGACTGTCACCTTTTTATTTTATTTATTTAAATTGACATAAGACATCCATGTAAATGATTTCAATGTGAATATGTATATATTCTGCTGTGTAAAATGTGTCAATCTTCTAAGTTTGCATCCCTGTGTGAACATTATTGATAAATGTTTCTCTTTTCATCAACTTATTTAAAAAATATAAAGTATATGCACATGTGTTACTGAGAGTTAATAAACACGTTTGCTGACATTTGTTTTGCTGCTGTTAATGTTAACTGTCTTGATTGATTTCCTCTGCTTTAGGATTGCTATATATATATATATATGTACATGTAAATATATATATATGTGTGAATGAAATGAAATAAAGTTATTGATCAATTAATTTAATTACCAGAACTATAACTGATTGAAAATTAGTTATTAGTAACTGATTTAATTAACTGATTATTAATATAGAAAAACAATATTATGAAAAATATCTATGAATTAATTATTGAATATATGATAAAAAACTGATTAAAACACTAAACTAAAACCTTTCCAGTAGTTTAGTTTAGTTTAATGTATTTATATGTATATATATTTATAATCCTGTTGAGCAGGGATTTTAGGGAGGGGAGCAGCAAGAGGGGGGCGGGGCGGGAACAGCTGTTGACGCAAACAGGAAGTCCTCTGTGGCATAGGCCGTCTCATTTCGTAGACAGCACGGTCTGGCCTATGCGGTCCTCAAAGGACGTGGCCCACGTAGACCGCGAAGGCTGGGTCCTCTGAAGGATGCAGACCCTGAATTGAGACACAGCTTGGGATTTGGCCAATCATGACTGACAGGTGCCTTCTTGTCTGATCGCTTCCTTATAGTTTGGCCCCGCCCCCTCAGCTGTTGATGACTTCCGGTTCCGGTTATTCTCCGTCCATCAGAAGGAGGAAGATGGCGTCGGCCCAGTCCGACAGAGAGCCTCCGTCTGTTCTGTGTTCAGAGGTCCTCAACTTCTCCGCTAAAGACACCGCATCGGTAAGGGTTAGTTAGTGGTTAGTTAACCCTCACCTGTCACTGCGTCACGAGCTCAATGCTTTCTGCCTAATCTGCTACACGGAGCTAATGCTGAAGCGATCTGTAAAACGTCTGGATGAGGGACAGCTGCTGTGTGTCAGCGCGAGCCAACAGCGTTAACATAACATCTGCTTTGTGTGACGTACGTTTATTTAACGTTAGAACCGTCTGTAAACAGGTGTTCTAGCTTCATGCTCTAAGTCCAGCTACACTTCACTGTTAACGTTTATTTAGCAGAGTACAGGAGTAACAGATTTACCACAGTACAGGTAGAGCAGGTCGTCCTTCAACCAGAGGGTCGGCGGTTCGATCCCTGGCTGTTCCTGTACTGTTTGTGTGAATGTTAGTTGATGTGCAGGTTACCTTGATGGTAGCTCCTCCCACCAATGGTAGCTCCTCCCATTGATGTGTGAATGATGACATGTAGTGTTAAAGAGCTCAGAGTGGTCAGAAGACTAAAAATGAGAAACAAGTATACAGTTAATTTACCATATCTCTCTCCTCTCCTCTCTCTCTCCTCTCCTGCTCTCTCTCTCTCCTCCTCCCCTCTCCTCTCTTCTTCTCCTCTCCTGGTCTGTCCTATCTCCTCCTCCCCTCTCTCCTCTCTCTTCTTCTCCTCCTCCCCTCTCCCCCTCTCTCTCCTCCACTCTCTCTCCTTTTCCTATCTCTCTCCCCTCTCCTCCTCCACTCTCTCCTTCTCCTCCTCTCCTCTCTCCTTGTCCTCCTCAGCAATGGCTGTCAGCAGCCGACCTGCAGCAGGAGGTGTACCGTCATCTGTCTGTGTATGTACCCAGAATCCTTTGCGTGGGTCCCAGTGGAGTAAGCAGCAGAGAGGAGCAGAAGGAGGAGCAGAAGGAGGATCTGGCCTCTCAGCTGCTCCTCCTGGCTCCTCTAGAGTGGCTCCTGTTGGATGAGGAGCCGGCTTCAGGTCTGAACCTCCTGCAGGAGAACAACCAGCCGTCACCTCTGTGTGGCCACGTGTTCAAGGTGGGAGAGCCCACCTACTCCTGCAGGTAATACACACACACTATACACACACTATACACACACTATACACACACTATACACACACTATACACACACTATACTCACACTATATACACACTATATACACGCTACACACGCTATATACACGTTATACACGCTACACACACGCTAAACACTATATACATGCTATACACGCTATACACTATATACATGCTATATACACGTTATACACTATACACGCTATATACATGTTATACACGCTATACACACGTTATACACACGTTATACACGCTATACACACGTTATACACACGTTATACACACGTTATACACACGTTAT
>NW_022281989.1:2815-8922 GCF_004355925.1 Anarrhichthys ocellatus | reverse complement strand
ACCACACGGCTCTCCTCTCCTACTACCACACGGCTCTCCTCTCCTACGCTCCCCTCCTACTCCTACGCTCCTCTACTACTACTAATACTACTACTAATACTACTATGCTCCTCTCTTACTACTACTAATATGCTCCTCCACCTCCTTCTACTTAGGGCTGGGTGGTATGACCAAAAATGCATATCACGGTATTTTGTAAGATTCTGTCGGTTTCACGGTATTTTTTTTTCCGCGTTAAAGCATTCATTATTTAACGCCGAAAAGAACCAGCCGGCCGACCAGCGAGCGGTGAATAGCTGTTTGTGTGGAGTGTCTTCCTTTCCGTCACTTCCTGTTTCCTTCACCTACATTCCCCTGGGTCCTAAGCCCCTCCATGTACAGCTTCTTATCACCCTCTATGTACCAACGTACATTTATAACAAATACCACACATATTACGGTAATCGGCGTTGCATAGTGTCTGACCAAAATACCTTTTGTTGTTCAGTCTTTGTTCATCCTGCATCGCTCTTTTCTGTTCTTTAATGTGACGTTACTGGAGCGACAGAGCCTCTCCCAGCTGTTAGCAGACTGTTGATAGCGAGCTGTACCCAGCATGCAGTTCGGTGGTGTAATTTTATGACTGTACGATTATTAGTGTTAAAAATTGTTTGTGTCACAAACTGTTGTGTCGTGGTGTTTTGCCCTGTTAAAGAGCGTTAGTTGTGGGTTGTTATAAAGTTATGACCATGACTAGGGTTCCCTCTCAATACAGTTAAGACAACTAGCTCCGACTGCAGCGCTCTCAGCGGCGAACAATATATTTTGTTGCCTGTTGAAGAGCGACAGAAGTTGTTTCGGCTGTGCACCGGTATGACGGTGTATGAAAAATTCATATCATACGGGAAATTAAAACCGGTATACCGTTTGAACCAGTATACCGCCCAGCCCTACTACTATTTCACTCGTCCTCCTGCTGCTACACTCGTCCTCCTGCTGCTACACTCGTCCTCCTGCTGCTACACTCGTCCTCCTGCTGCTACACTCGTCCTCCTGCTGCTACACTCGTCCTACTGCTGCTACACACTCCTACTCCCTCCCAGCCTCAGTCAGTTGTTGTGTGTTTGTTGTTGACGACGTTGTTGTGTCTCAGGACTCCCTGGAGGAAGAGGATGACTCTGATGAAGACAACATGTGAACTCTTCATCATATTGTTTGTTTTATAGTTCATGAAGTTGTGCGTTTTGTTTTGATGAATTTCAACTTTGAAAATAAAGAAATCAACGAACTTTGTTTCTGTCGTCAGTCACTACATTTACTGTCGTACAACATCTCTATATATTGTACTTACTACATCTCAGGTACATGTTGTATTTAGAGTAAAAAGTACATGTAACTGAGATGTAGTACAGTACAAAGTACAACATGTACCTGTATCTTTGTAGAGGTACGAGGTTCTCACAGTGACGGTACAAACACATGTCATAGAATATGATTAATTGCTGTAGACATTTATGAGGTAACATTAAACGGTATTAATGCAGAAACGTCAGAATCACTGAAGTTATAAAAACAGTTTTCTACACATTAGTATCATTATTAATGAGTCTTGCCTATAAAATAACCTCCACTCTCCTCGGAGGATCGTGACGTATGAGGCTCCGCCGTCACACTCTTCCGCGCGCCGATGAGCCCGCCCACCGCGTCACAACAGCGACGTGTGCTCGGTAATTGTTCTCCAGACACGCGCTTATCGCTTCAGTTCCGCTCTGGATGTGTGTGTGTTAAACCGACAGACAAGCGGTGCTGATCTGTGACGTCACACTCCATTAAAGAAAGTGTCGATTGAAGGTTTATAGCGGTTTTAGGAGAGTTATGGACGTAACAGAACAAAAAGCGGGACCGTTCAGGAAGCCTCACAATCACTTCTTACCTTCGGCGTACCTGTCATGTCACAGAAGTGCGTTTATAAATATAAATACAACTTGTGTACACTATCTGACCGCTCATTCCGGTTACTCCCGCCATGCAGCGTTTGCATCGGAACGAGCAGGCAAACCGGTGTTATTGTTGAGTTGTTGTGTACATTAATGGATGCTTTATGAGCCGATGTATTAGAAATGATCATTGTAGCCAGAATACGTGACGTATATTTCTACCACGTTCATAACCGCGTGGATAAACAAGGTTTCCATCACTTTGTAGATTTGTGAACGTAGTTTGGTGTGTAGATCCTCAGCACGTAACGGGGCGGGGCTTCCTACTGTGTCCGTACAAGACAAGGACTCCCGCTCAGCCAATAGCGACGCGTCGTTTCTGGGGGAAAGAAACGCGCTCAGCCAATCACAGCCTCCAGCGGCCGTGATTGGACACTTATCCAGCGGATGACGTCATCTCCCTCGTGGCGCCTCGTTCGTGTCGACTAATGGCAGCCGCCAGCAGAGGGTTTTTATATCCAATCAGAATCGAGGAATCGCTCGACCAATCAGAATAATGTATCCGTTTACCGAACACCGCTGTCACCGCAGCCACTTGCATGCCGGGAAAACAAGAGCTCGGGACTCAACAGCTTGTTGTTCGTGTATAGCGAGAGGCGAAGAAGAAGAGAATGTGAGTATAAAACCCTTCTGGACCCGACTAGACCTGGTCCCGGAGCAAACACCCGGTGTACCGGAGCTCCTTTAGTACCGAGCTGTGAGCTGAATGGCAACAGCAGCTTGTGTGTGTTTTTCTTGCAGTGAAGAAATGTGAAGCGACCACATAATAAATAAATAAATAACTCACACAAAAAAAAATGTCACCGGGTTCGGTTCGGTTCGGTAGAAAAGTTGTTATCCCTCCGGAAGCGAACGAAGAGCTAAATGTGTCCGTTCGGCCTATCGGACGTTTAAACCTCCCTACGATCCACGGACTAGCATGTTAGCTTCACCTAGGCAGCTAACTAACATTAGCTTCTAACGTTAGCTTCCCGTAGCTCCAGTCCTTCCGCTCACACACGGCCGTTCGTTCGGACTGTTTCGTACCGGGACTCGGTCACGTATCTACCGGGACTCTGTGCAGCTGGTAGCTAGCTGTGTGTGTGTGTGGAGGTAAAGTTAGCCGAAGCTAACTTTACCTCCACACACAGACACACACACACACACAGCTAGCATCGAGCTGACATGGACGAGCTGTGATGGCGACGTGACTCAGTGGAGCGGGAAGAGACGCTCCTCTCCGTACATCCGGGTCCTCACTGAGACCCGCAGATATTTATAACGTACAAACCGGCGGAACCTGGTTCAGTCCCAAGTTAGAGCTAGTTAGCTTAGCATTATGTTGTGACACATTGTCTGTCCTCTGCGGTGCTGCCAGCTTTAAAGTCCTCGTCCTGTTTGTGTCTTTCAGTGATCCACAATCCTCCGAGCTGGACCCCCTCAGATAAGAAGATGAAGGTGAGTCTGAGGAGCGTTAACCTGTGGAACACTAGCAACCTGTAGACCAGCAGACTGGGCTCTGCTTGGTCCTGGACTCTCTGCTTGGTCCTGGACTCTCTGCTGGTCCTGTACGCTCTGCTTGGTCCTGGGCTGGTTTCTGTCCAGTTTCAAATTCTCCTCTCAGTCCACCAATAATACTGTCAACAGTCTGTTAATTCATCAAGAAAAGATGAGTTAACAGCTTGTTAAAGATGAAGTAAAGAACATGAGAGACTAAGTGAATACAACTCTATGATCTGGATCAGTTCTAAACCTGCGTCTCCTCTGAGAGACTCTATGATCTGGATCAGTTCTAAGCCTGCGTCTCCGCTCCGGGACCCAAACAAAGATAGCAGCTGTAGATGAAACCTGTCATTTATCTGGTTGCCATCTTAGTTTCGGTCCAGGTCTGGACGTGGACCCTGTGAGACCTGTTAGTCCTTCAGAATACAGCAGCTTGAGTCTAGGTCCAGCTCAGACCTTCAGAGAGGTCCCATGTTCATGAGACTCACCTCAGTGTTTAGGCATCATTGTGTTTCTCTCCATGTCTCCTAAATATCTGAGACGTCTTTAAAGCAGAACTATAAAAGATTTACAACAAATCTGAGGTCCAAAAAGTAGACGAGCAGGAAATCACAGCTAAAGTTGAGTTGTTTGAACTAGACTTTGATTAGTAAGACAAACGCACAACAAGACTGTGCAGAAGTATCAGACCGGGTTTGGTTTAACTAAAGTATCAGACCGGGTTTGGTTTAACTAAACTATCAGACCGGGTTTGGTTTAACTAAACTATCAGACCGGGTTTGGTTTAACTAAACTATCAGACCGGGTTTGGTTTAACTAAACTGTGAATAAAACGAATATCACGTGACTCTTCAACTACACTGGGCATGAAGGTAAATACGACCGAGTAATAAAGTAGTCTTTAAGAATCAAAGGTCATGTTTTAAACTTAAGATCTTCTCTAAAATCTTCCTCTATGAACTCAAACAGAAAGTTCGTGGAAAGTTTCAGAGGTTTTATTTTCCAGACTTGGTTACAGCGCTGCAGGTCTTCATCTCTCTCTCTCACATCAAACTTATTTTAATATGAACATTTACACATAATAGTTGAATAGATTATGGTCCATAAATGTGGTCAACACACGTCTCTCACTCGTTTCATTGTTTCTGTTCTCACTCGTAGCTCTGCTGGTGTCTGAAGTCTCTGTCCTACTGGAGAGCATTTATGCTTTTGTTCCTTGATAGTTTATGTGCGGACATCACAATAGGTGTGTAGAATAAAATAAGCATTAAGGACAGGAAAGTCCTCTGTTTTTTGTTCCGTCCTCCCCAAAGCCGCTAACCGTGACTTCAGACAGCTGCTCCGTAGGTCTGATAACGCCGCTGCTCACTAATCGCTCCAATAACGGCTGCTTCCTCCGTAATAATGCAGACTTTAACTGAACAACTGCTGCTAGTACAGACAACAAGGTCAGCAACGCCTGTAATCAGTTGTCCATGTTGAATTAACCTGGTAGTCGAACGGTAATCAAGGATGTTGTTGTTTGTGAATTTCCAGGAAAGGGTCACATGATCGGGGTGTGACGAATAAGGGAAGGACAATCAAGTAGGGAACACGTGATCGTAGTAGTAGTGAGGACCCTCGGTGTAAAGTAGTAGTGAGACCCTCGGTGTAAACGTAGTAGCGAGGATGCTCGGTGTAAACGTACACAGTGGACACTCTTTCAAAGGGAGCACCTCTTATCTTGGAGTTTGAGGTGATGCTGTCACTGAAAATAGCAATAAAATGTCAAGAATTGTCTTTATTCTTATTCTATTATTTCATAAATACAACAAACTATAGTTTTTGTATAAATAATATAACTATATATAAAACTTTATAAGCTGTGACATCAAATAGCTTTTGCGGCTCCAGACAAATTTTATTTGGTGGAAAATAGGACAAAATGGCTCTTTGGATAGTAAAGGTTGGCGACCGCTGAACTAATCCATCAGACCTGGTTTGGTTTAGGTAAACTGCTGTGTGCTGCAGTGCACTCTGGGAGCGTGTGATGTCACTGATTCGTGTGTGTGTGTGATGTCACTGATGTGTTCCAGGCAGCAGACGAGCCCCCCTACCTCACCGTGGGGACGGATGTCAGCGCCAAATACAGAGGAGCCTTCTGTGAGGCCAAGATCAAGACGGTGAAACGCATGGTGAAGGTCAAGGTAAGACTCTCAGGGACCAGGGACCAGGTCCACCCTCAGGGAAACGCATCCTCTTGTGAACCCGACCAGGTTTCTGGAACCAGTGTAGCATTAAAGTGGAATTAGCAGGCTAACTAGCTAACTAGCCTTCCGCTCTGTGAGCTCCATCCCACGGCATGTTGCTATCACCAGATAAACAGCCAATCACAGCACAGTAGGGCGGGGCTAAAGGGAACGGTCTACAGAGGGATTGGATCCAGAGAAGTGTCCGTTATTCAGTCCACGTTGTTGTTGTCCTATCGTTAGCAGAGAGGACAAACTGTCCCTGGATCATACCCACATGTCTTCATGTCTCTGTGTCCTCAGGTGAATCTGAAAGGTGAGAGTACGTCCCAGGTGGTGCAGGACGACCAGGTCAAAGGAGCGCTGAGGGTGAGACGTGTGTGTGTGTGTGTGTGTGTGTGTGTGTGTGTGTGTGTGTGTG
>NW_022281989.1:0-2715 GCF_004355925.1 Anarrhichthys ocellatus | reverse complement strand
GTGTGTGTGTGTGTGTGTGTGTGTGTGTGTGTGTGTGTGTCCTGTGAAGACGTGTTGTGAGACCTGAGTGTGTCTCCTTGTGTCCTTCAGGTGGGCTCCACGGTGGAGGTGAAGACTAACGAGGGTTTGTCCAGCGAGGCCGTCATCAGTAAGCTGACAGACGCCAGCCTCTACACCGTGGGTGAGTCTCTGATTGGTCTGCTGGGTGTGATTTATGTGCTGATGACATCACTGATCTCAGGTCAGTGATTGGCTGTCAGGAGGAGTGATGATGCTGAGAAATGGTTTCGCTCAATAAGCTGATGTCCTGTGATGTCACAACTTCTCTTGGCTGTCTGACCAATCCGCTGTCAGTTTAACTCCAGGCTATCGAGGCTAAATATGCTAAAGGATCATCCATGAAACACTTTAAGAGTGCATTAGCACAATGCTAACAGCTAGTAGTTACCAACACTAGCTCAGCTGCTAACAATAGGAGGAGAGGAGACACGAATAACTTTATTTAGACACTTTGATGTTTCAAACTATATTTAACCTTGTTATACTTCAAATAATCTGAATCTATAATGTGAGTTCATTTAATATTCATGTGAAACAGGACCTGTCCCTAGGAGGCAGGATGGAGGACAAAGTGTCTCTCTAATGAACTTTGTGTTTCAGTGTTCGATGATGGAGATGAGAAGACTCTTCGTAGGACGTCTCTGTGTCTGAAGGGAGAGAGACACTTTGCAGAGAGTGAGGTAAGTCAGTCAGTCAGTCAGTCAGTCAGTCAGTCAGACAGACAGACCTCCTCATCTCCTTGTCTCGTGTCCTCAGACCTTGGACCAGCTGCCGCTCACCAACCCAGAACATTTTGGAACTCCGGTCATCGGAAAGAAGTCCAACAGAGGAGGACGACGCTCGTCTCAGGCTGTGTGAGTCCTCTGTCCTTATCAATTTACCACTCGGTCTACGTTCCTACCCTCACCTATGGTCACGAACTCTGGGTCGTGACCGAAAAGACAAGGTCGCGGGTACAAGCGGCCGAAATGAGTTTCCTCCGTAGGGTGGCTGGGCTCAGCCTTAGAGATAGGGTAAGGAGCTCGGTCATCAGGAGGGAGCTTGGAGTAGAGCCGCTACTCCTTCGCGTCGAAAGGAGTCAGCTGAGGTGGTTCGGGCATCTAATTAGGATGCCTCCTGGACGCCTCCCACTGGAGGTTTTCCAGGCACGTCCAACTGGGAAGAGACCCCGGGGAAGACCCAGAACACGCTGGAGAGATTACATCTCCCAGCTGGCCTGGGAACGCCTCGGGATCTCCAGAATGAGCTGGAACATGTTGCCGGTGAGAGGGAAGTCTGGGTCAGCCTGCTTGACCTGCTGCCACCGCGACCCGACCCCGGATAAGCGGTGGAAAATGGATGGATGGATGGACAATAATAATACATGATGAGACGAACCCTCTAAAGGTGCGTTCACACCAAACGCGGCGCGAATTATTCGCGTGAGTAGATTACATACAAAGTCTATGCACAGGCGCGATGAGACTGGAGTGACGCGAATTTGCGATGGCGAAAAAACATCCGAAACGCGTGAGTTGAAATTTTTCAACTTCGGCAAAAAAAATGGCGTGATGTTGCGGCGTGATAGCCTATCAGCGTTGAGATGTTTCTCCTGTCAATTCTGACTTCCTGCCGTTGTTGAATCAGGAAGCAAATCCTGTAGCCGCCTGTGTTCACCCAGAGCTCTACGATACCTCATATCAATAGAGACCAAACTGTGTGTATACATGTGTGTGTGTGTGTGTGTGTGTGTGTGTAGACCATATGGTACAAACAATGAAAAGACGCTGACGTATTTACGCCTGTGTGACGTTATGTTGAGTGTTGGTGGAGCTGCTACAATGTTAGCATAGCCTAGCACTGATCGATCCAGACTCCATTAAGAAAACAAGTATTTTAAAAGTTATTTGCTTGTCGTCTTGCGGAGAGAACTAACAGAACATGAATTCAGACTTTTTACTAATCGGTATCATTACGTAGTTATTTCGGAGTCCCTTTTTTGTCGGTTTATTGCCGTTAAATCACAGCCAAATCAGTTTGTTTAGTGTTCATACAGCTGTAGTAAACAGCGACGTCTGGCTCACTGGACACAGTGAACACAGCTCCATGAGATCCACGGAGCTCTTCCGGACTGTTCTGAACCAGACATGACGCCGTTTAGTTTCCTGATCTGTGACTTCCACAACACGTACTAAGCAGAAATGGAGGTTATTTTTTCCATGGTTGATGGCGGACAGTTGAACGGCTTCCAGGGCGATAAGCCACGCCCCCTCTCCGGCGCGTCCAGCGCGATTCACGCGAATGAACACAAATGGTCCCCGGCGAGGCCGGCGGCGCGAATGACGCGATTAACGTGGCGCGAATAATTTGCGTTTGGTGTGAACACGCCATAAGTCCTCTGTCCTCAACAGTCCAGATACATAGAGCATTACATCATCACATTAATAATGAGAAGAGGACTCGCTATAAGAACACAAGTTAAAACTTTAACCTCTTCATTTACATTCAAATATCATGTAATCAATCCAGAGGAGGACGCATCCACTGGACTGGGACACGGCTTTAGTTTCACATTTATTACAAACGTCAAAAGATCAAACCACTTTGTTCACTTGAGACTGGAATAATGACTGTCTGTCTGTCTGTCTCTCTCTCTGTCTGTCTCTCTCTCTGTCT
>NW_022281988.1:0-8922 GCF_004355925.1 Anarrhichthys ocellatus | reverse complement strand
GTGTGTGTAGTTTCCCATCATGCCACTTTGGGAAGCTGTATGGTCTGATCATGGCTCTGTCTGCAGTGTTTTCTATCCTGCAGTATCCATGCTTTGCCCTGGTGAATGGACCTCTGGATGGAAACCCTTTATATGTACTAAGTACAACTATAAATCTTACTCTGGTCCTTCTCCTCCCTTTATAACCATCTTTATGAACTCTCCTCTCACTGCGTCCTCTTCTCTCTCCCTTCATGTGTCTGCAGGTGAACATTGCTCTGACGCTGCTCAGCCTGGTCACCTTCATCCATCCCCTCTCTGTCTTCCTGCACTGTCGAAGTCTCGCCTCCCAGCGAGCCATCAGTACCTCCTCTTAAAGTCTGTCAAATGGGACTTGCAGTTAAAATGTCTTTAATATCACCAGTGTCACTGTTACCTCTTCAGTTTGTTTGATTTATTAATAGTGCTCATATGTCTGTGTTGTGTTGCCGTATGTATCATCAAGCGCTGGTAAATACATTTCGGACTGTAGTGAAGTGTGGTTTCAGCTGCTGTCATAGAGCATTCCCCACACTCTCGGTTCATATTCACAGCCAAATTGAATTTTTCCATCATAATTAAGATCTTCTGGTGTGCAGTCTGCTGCTGTCGTAAGGTTACATAACACTTTACCTCTTTTTTGAAATTTCCACGATACTTCATTTTTCTTTTCACTGATGCATTGATCAACTTATTTTACAGCCTTCTACAGCTGGCTGCTTTACACAACAGTGACATATCCAATGTTCCTTGTTTTATGCAGTCTTATAATTTAACATATACTCTTGTATTATTTTATTCTGTGTAATACTAGCCACCTATAACACCATGGTTGGATTCAGAGTGCCACACTCTTCAGCACTTTGTGCTGAAGATGTTACAGATAACACCTATGTCAGTGTTGACCTAAGTTACCTCTATATCCTTTTTTTTTTTTGTTTTTTACCGTAACAGTAGAGTATAGGACCAATACGTTTTGTAGGAAAAGGCTAAATGTAGTAGAAGTGTAGGTGACGATTGTGAGTGATAATCACTGATATCAGGTAGATGACACAGCTCTGCCATCTGCTGGCCTCTCAGTTAATAGCTTCTGAAATCAGCATTGTGCCAAATATCAACCAACAGGAAATAGATATTGTTTTATGTTTCAGTTGTATCCAACATTTGAAGTCTCAGGTGCTCAGTGTGACTCAGTGTGGTGCGTGCTGCACCAAATGAAATGTATCTATTGATATGAACTTAAAATCCTTTGTGGTAAAGGGAATTCATTTTTAATATTTACTTTTGTCCAAATAAAAATTAGTGATCAACTATTGTGATATCCTTTTGCAGGCATTTGCCTAATTCATATGGTATAGAAAATGCAATTATAATCTGATGAGAAGTTATTTGAAAGAGACCAGAAATCAAACATAAATGGAATTACACCATATTGTATACCTCGACATACAATTCCATCCGAATGTTTTGCATTTTGATTAGAATGTTGTCGTCATGTTGTGTCACCAGCCTACACAACAAACGGAGTATGAAAGTCACAAACATTTACCAGGCAAATCAATAGATGTATAGAATATCAATGGATATTTTGGGACTTAAAGTCAGGATATTTCTGCTTCTGCTACACAGATTATTTATCCGTCTCTCGCAAGGGTAAAAGTGAAATAACAGGGACACAATAACATCCTTGCAAACTATGTGTGTGTATGTGTGTGTGTGCGCGTGTGTGTGTGTCACAGTGGAGCAACATAAATTGAGTTATGCAGGACAAAACAATTTTCCACCAGATGCAATGGATAATCCTTTGTAGAAAACAGAAGAGCTGAAATAGAATCTGTTTCACACTGCTGGAGACTATTGCAGCCACTTGGGTATATCAGAGAGCTCACTTGTATGAGGGAACTTAACTTGCCAATAAATCAAGGCTCTGGCATTAGCTGCTGTAATACTATTTTTGGATTATTTCACTTAAATTGTCCAACTTCTGAAGAGATAATAACAATAATAATAATAATGATTGTGAATTGTTTATGTCTGCTGGTGCTGCCATGCACACTGCTGGCAGTGAAGCAATCTTCTGCCAGCGGGAAGGAAGAAGCTCATTTCTGCCACTTTGGATTTAATCCAGTAAACAAACTATGAAAACCTACACAGGCAATGGATGTATTATTGATAAGCCCTTGGGGCAGCTATATTTATACTACTAGTGGATGAAGAAACGATAATTGATTATCACGCATTCTGAAAGCACATTGAAAGGTTTATTTTTTCACACCGGCATTATGTTTTTCAGGTTGTCTGTCCGTTGATTTTTGTGAATGCAATATCTCAGAAATGGAATTTCTTTATATTTAGCATAAATGTCCACCTGGACTCAAAGATGATTTGATTAGATTTTTGATTGTCACTGTACCCTCACAAAACCTAGTTTTGGCCATGACTCAAAAAGTGATATGCTAATTATGACAATTTCACACAGATGTCTAATAGGATCAAATGATGAAGGGATGACCTTTTGGACAGATTTGTACGTAAACTGCAACTTGATTGGTGCAGAGGCATACGACTACGAGGCAGTCACTCTAATTTAAAAGGGCAGTGCCGATTAATGAAGATAATGTCATGATGACACTATTAAAGAACACATACAGGCTAGAGAATAAAATCCATAAACATATCAATGTTTACACTGGTGAAACAACATCACACGTCAGAGCCATGATGTCCAAACCAACAACAATGAATTTATTGTCTATCGACAAATATTTACAGCCTGTGCATGCAAGTGATTGTCCCCTAACCAATACAAAGCCTGAATCAGTAATACATTACAACAATTAACCAGAAAGGATAAATAAAATACACAAAAATGACCAACAATAAATTAAAAAGCTATGAACACCTTTGTGGGTCAACCATTATAGGGTTCACAAATTAAACAACCTGCCACTTTAACAGCAGAATGAAACATCACTTAGGCAACAACACAGGGATGTATAAACAATATAAACTCCAAAGGAGATACACCCAACAAACATATGAAAGCAAACACCTAACAGTGCACACACACAACACTACATTTCTAGGCAGCACAGTGGTTGTAGACAGTTAACTGCACACAGTGAGAGGAAAGACAAATTACTCCTTGGCTTCCCATTTTGTAGAGCATATATTGATATGTTGACATGTTGATCACAGTTAAAATGTATTTTTCCTGATCCCATTGCTTAAGTAATCACTTCTATATTTTTAGAAAACAATGAACCCCCAAATGGCCATTCTCCACCATAATCAAAGGTAAACTGAAAAAAAGGCCATCTCTTACTTACAGGTCAGTAGCAAACAGATGCAATTGAGGCTTTATTCCTGAAAGATGGGAGAAAGAGTTTTGCAAAATAAAACTAGTTTGATACTAGTTATTACCCAGACCATCTCTGGTTGGTATGACAGTGACCAATGTTCATGTGAAACTGCCTTTCCTCTTTTAAATATATTATTTTATTATTTTAAACATATTAACATATTGACATTATACTAGATACCAAAATTAGGTTCCACAGATAGTAATACAAAATAAAATTCATAACATTCTTGTTTGAATATTTGACATTTTTCTATAAAATATTGATGCAGAGTTTAAGGTATGGGAAGTTCTTCTCATTTAAATTAAATTGTTCTTTAAGGTCCTCAAATGATCTAAATGAGCCATCTCTGTAGAGATCTTTGACAACATGTATTCCTTTTTTCCAGCCATGTATCCCATAGAAACACTTGTTTCCCTAAACAGATGAGAGGGTTATTCCAAATGGAGGAGTGGCTTTGTTTGTATTGAGAAATCCCCAGAATCTTGTGTGCCCATGCCCTGTCACTATATTCATAACACATGAACAACATTCTTAGGAACATAGGGAAATAGGAATTATAACATTGGAAATACCAACGTACTCTCCAGAATAAGTCTACACTCAATCCACATGGGATTTAACTGAGATGTACAGTGTCCTGTACAATAACCACCACTACACACACTGCTAGAATTGGACTGATTTTCACTTGTGACATTGGATTAATGAAAACAATACTATAAGCAAACGAAAACTCTACACAAAGGAATTTTAACATGTCGAATAGTGGCCTTACTGAGGTGAGCTGACTTCTTATCTTTGATTAATTGAGAAAGAGAAAAGCATTGGGGCAGGAGGAGAGGGAGGGACTTGGTGAGGCAGAGGGAGGAAGAGTTGGCTTATGTAAAGAAAGAGAGTGGAGCAAGAGCACAGAGGTGTGGTTTGTGAGAACATTTGGGGAGACCCACAGAGGCTGAACTGTGAGTACTAGAGAGTAGTAGGCTGGAGAATAATACAATTTAACAAGTGTGCATTTTTTGGTGGCTTCACAGGAGGTTACTTTGTTAAAAAGCCATGTTTGCATGTCATTTTAATTTATTCTTATTGTTGTTAAAATTGAATTTTTATGATCTAACAGACCTTGATGAAGTTTTTCTAATCTGAAAATCATCTGAATTTATGCAGAACTCCATATTTTTTTGGAAAAGACGACCTAACTGCCTGAACTCAAGCAGCATGTTTGTCTTGCTTGTTAAGAATTTATATTTAAGTGATTTCAATGTGTCATGCAGATTTTATATGAAAATTACATTGCTTTAAAAAGGTGCATAATATCATTTATTTTCTTTGTTTGGCTCGTGGAGTTGTGTGAGGAACCATGCCGTGTCTTGTGAGCAGCTTGCCAGTGCGTCGCTACCTCACCTTATTTACGGGTCTGGTGGAGTGTCTGTGTTTTGCCGGAACCATATTCGGATGGCCTTCCCTTGTTTTTGTCCTGAAGACGAAGGGCTACTTCAGCTCTCACTGCACCAACACCACAGGAGTCAATTCAACACAGGTCTTAGGTCAGTTTCAAATACAACAAGGGGGCTGAAGGGGCTGCATAAAGAGTTGAAATTGATTAAAACTCGCATAATCAAAACTTCTATGCGGGGCTCTCTGAACTTCATTGTCATCTTTGATCTAAAAGATGTCAATGAACGTCCATATCAAGAGTTGTATTTGACAACAACTCTTAATGCAGGCCTCACGTCACATGTTCATGTATATATTTCATCATCTTGGCTCTCTTGTCCTCTATGTTTGATGTGTCTACAGATTGCAGTGGACAGGACGAACAGTTCTCTCTTGTTTTCACCATCGCTGCCTTTCTATTCAATTTCCTGATTCTGCCAAATGGTTTCCTCTTTGACCAGTTTGGTACTACAGTGGCACGACTCTTTGGAATGTGAGTCCAAAAACACTTTAATTAAGAGTCAATGGATTTAAAATTATGGATGTATCGATACCACTTTATATTAGAGCAAGTACATTTGGTTGCATTTGAGTACTTGCCAATACGAGTAGCTATATGAGTACTGTATGGGTTTAGTTTCATGAGATGTTCCTCACTTCAACAAATTAAATACATGCTGTTGCTGACATTTTAACATTCAACTTTCTGTTTTCCTGATACAAACAGACCATAGTTTGCAGTAGTAGTAGTAGTAGTAGTAGTTAAAGATGTATTGTGCTATCGTTTAAACAGTTAAAATAAATAGAAAATAAAATAAAAGCTGGTTCCAAAAACAAACTGACAGGGAATACGAGCAACAAACGCAGACAACCTGACGACTGAAGAAGGGAGAGCATGCAGATGAAATACACAAGGAGAGCAGGGTGATGAGACAATCATGTAGGATTTTTCCAATTGATGCTGTTTACTGTCAACCTGGAAGTGATGGCGGTGTTATGATATGACACTAATTTTATAAGGTTACGAAACAGTGATGCATAACACAACCAATAAAATAAAAACATAAATAATCGTTCAAATCAAGAAAGCTTGTTAACTAGATATTTAACACCAAGAAACAAAAAAGTACAGAAACCTGTTTGTGTTGTCAATGGGTTGCTCTCTGAAAATTTACATTTTTAAAGCTAAAAAAACCCCGGCTCTTTTTAATAAGCCAATCACATAGTCATCACAGATGGGTTTCTGTCCTCTTTATCTTCCTGCGTGACGATAAAGACTCTCTCTGGCCATCGTTGATAATTTAATGCTACAGTGCAAAGAGGCAATATCTATCATGTCATATGACAATACACATTCTCATTGGTTGATCCAGATACATCAACAAAAGCAGGACTAACGACAAAGCCTATGTTTCCACTAAACAAGGGTGGAGGTAAAATAAATATGAAGCCAAGTGCACAGAGTGGAGATGAGGATAGATCTAGTGTAGTTTAGTTTAGAAGTGTGTTTATTGGGATATTATTGTATCAAATGTCCCTTTTCTTGATTGCTGAGAGTGGATTGATTTGTATTCATTTTAAGACCAATTTTTCCGTCTCAAATAATGTTTTTGTAAAACCTTGAAAACATCACTTCACTCTCATATCAATGAAATGACATGTTATCACTGGGATTTATTTTTCCCACCAGATTTATTTACACCACGGGGAACTTGATGGTGGCCTTCTCGACTGAAGGTGAAGAACATTTCTCCATCTCTTTGAGTTGCGGTCTCTCGTGAACCTCATTGTCTAAAGAAACACTGACAAGAAGTAACAGGGACTGTAACAACTGTCAATGCACGTGTTTTCTTTTCCTATCAGCTTTGTCCAGCCTGTTGTTCCCAGGTCTCTCCCTCATGGCAGCAGGGGGCAACTTATTTCTGTTGACCAACATGCAGGTACTGTAGCAGATTAATACGATTATTGTCAGTTTTGATTAATCTCTCAACTATTTTTGTGATTATTATTTTGTAAAAGTTGACATATTCAAATTGCTTTTTTTGTTTGAAACTCCAAAGAAATTCAATTTATCATGATATAAAACAATTAACAGCAACAAATCCTGGAGAAGCTGGATCCCAAAAAAATGTTGCATTTTTGCCAATAAAAACTTTATCTAACTGATGAATTGAATCGAACCAAAATGTTATTTTGTTTTTGGATTTATTAGAATGTTTCAGAATCAGTGGTTGATATTTGCTCTTAATTGTAATTTCAAGTTTTGTGACACATTTTTTGTTTTTTTTACTATTTCTGGATGCCTGCATGTTGTCAGTCAAGTTTCACCTAACCGAAGAGAAGAAAAGACACATGAAGGACCACTAACTTTAAAACATACTATGACATATTTTTGAGGAAAGCTGACACTGAGAAACACAGTTGCAAAAGCTTTTTTCGAAAGCGACAGAGGGTCTGCCCATGACTCACTTTTGTTTAAATTGTGGTGAAAAAAAATCACAAAACCCTAAACTGTGATGTTTAATGACTTTGGATGGTGTAGCTGTGAGTCCAAAATTGCATCCTCATATTCAAACAGGTAATTCATATCAGCAAGAACTAATTTGACACTGAAGTTCAGAAAAGTAAATGCAAAAAAAATAGGAAGGCCCCACAGAGACGTAGACACTCAAACGCAACATTCATCTGTTTAAACCATTTAAAATTTCTCTCTCAAAGGTTGGAAATATGTTTGGCTCACATCGCTCCACCGTCATCACTCTCTACAATGGGGCTATTGGCTCTTCATCGGCAATCTTATTTGTCATCAAGGTGAGAAACATTCACACACTGCTCTTATATATGAAATGTATTTATACTATTGTGTCTCATGATGTCTTCTCCTGCAGTTGTTATTCGAGGCTGGCATCTCTCTCCTTTCCTCTTTCCTCTTCCTGTCCGCCTGCAGCATCATTCACCTCCTCAGGACTTTCCTCCTGCTGCCCAGAGATCACATTCCCTACCCAATGCCTGATGACTACACATACGGGTACAAATCACCAACAAACCACACACACATCAACACCTCACACAGGGGCACATCAAGTGTAAATGGGGCTTGTTATTTTCTCTTGTTAAAAAAAAACAAAAAACATGAATTTATCTGTTTGTTTCAAATATTGAAAAAAAAAAGTATTAAACATTGAATTGAAACAATACAACAAAAATATATAATATACAACAATGCAAAAATATTAAGTTTTACATATGACATTTTATTGCAACTACAGACTTGGCTTACTTGGTAAATGATGAAAGGATTTACATTTATAAAGTACCTTTTTAGTCTTCCGAACACTCAAGTGAAGTTGTAGCGGGTTATGACCTGAAAAATGAATTTGTAATGTAAATCATATCAAAGAACTCCCCCAATGCCCTCAGTCTGTGGCTGCCTCACTGTGACTTTTGACCTTTGTCAGGATAACCTGTGGTAAATCAAAGACTCTGAGCCTAGAGCAGTTAACTAGAAATGCACAGATGACGACAGAGCAAGTCGAGGACATCGCTGTGAAACAAGGTTTGTTCACTTTACTGTGGCATGGATTGATAAGATCCAACAGAATAAAATAATCATACAATCTATTTCTCTTCATCTTTGTTCTTTCCTTTTCTTCATCCATCTCCGTGTTCTCCCCTCGTCTCACCCAGAGAAGAGTTTCCGTGAGTGTTTGATGTCCAGGTTCTTTGTGTTGCACGTTCTTTGGTTGTCAGTGATACAGATCAGACATTTCTTCTTCATCGGCACCCTCAACCCCATGCTGCAGCGGCTGACGGCGGGGGAGCCTTCACTGGGTAAACACACTACATCATGTCTGCCTGTCTCAGCAAAGATGGACGTTTCTTATTAGCGCCATGAAGTTGCATGGATACTGACCAGTTACCCTGTGCTTCAACTAAGAGGACGGGACTGAGGTAATATTGTATAAGCAAGAAGCTGCTTTAGAAGATAGAAAGAGCTACTAGCAGAGCGCTATAGAGGTCAACATGGAGGTGAACATGGTGAAGCCTTTTTTCCAACACAGAAACATGAACCTTTCAAACAATTGCGTTGTCAAGACTGTGGACA
>NW_022281987.1:4833-8930 GCF_004355925.1 Anarrhichthys ocellatus | reverse complement strand
TATATGTATATGTATATGTATATGTATATTTTAAAATAACTCAGTCACAATCACTATGTCTGTTGCTGCTCTTTCTATTGATATGTCTCTAGATTCACACCAACACCATAATAAAGAACAATATTGACGTTATTTGTAAGAGCTTAGAGAACATTGCGGTGTTAATAATCAGACTGACTGTGAGATGTGCGTCTCTGTTTCAGTCTCCAGCGAACGTAGAGAAAGCTCTGCGTCTCTTCAGTCAGTTACTGAACAACAAGATGTTCCTGTTGACCTTCATTCACACTCTGGAGGCTCAGAGGTCGTTCTCCATGAGAGACCGTGGGAACGTCGCCTCGCTGCTGATGGCCGCTCTGCAGGTACCTCCTATAGCACATCTAACATTGTTATAAACTGGTTATTAGGTGTTTAATACATGTTTTGTAGCGGTGATAGGTTTTAATAACAGTTAATAGATGTTTTGTAGATGATTGAAAATGTTAATAACTGTTAATATGTGTTGTTGACGGTAATAACTGTTAATAACTGTTAATAGAAGTGTTGTTGATGGTAATAACTGTTAATAACTGTTAATAGATGTGGTGTTGATGGTAATAACTGTTAACTGTTAATAGAAGTGTTGTTGATGGTAATAACTGTTAACTGTTAATAGAAGTGTTGTTGATGGTAATAACTGTTAATAGAAGTGTTGTTGATGGTAATAACTGTTAATAGAAGTGGTGTTGATGGTAATACCTGTTAATAGATGTTTTGTAGGCATGGTAAGTGTTGTAAAGTGGTTAATATATGTTTTATTGATGTAATAATTGTTAAAAGCAGTTAATAGGTGTTTATTAGGTTGGTGATAATTTGTAATACCAACATATATGTTTTGTAGATGGTCAAAAGTGGTAATAACAGTTAATAGATGTATTGTATGTGGTGATAAGTGTTAATAACTGTTAATAGATGTATTGTTGGTGGTGATAAGTGTTAATAACAGTTAATAGATGTTTTGTATGTGGTGATAAGTGTTAAT
The DNA here is from genome assembly GCF_004355925.1 of Anarrhichthys ocellatus. Classification (NCBI taxonomy): domain Eukaryota; kingdom Metazoa; phylum Chordata; class Actinopteri; order Perciformes; family Anarhichadidae; genus Anarrhichthys; species Anarrhichthys ocellatus. The sequence goes on along the minus strand of NW_022281987.1, from coordinate 7,912 downwards.
AACTGTTAATAGATGCTTTGTATGTGGTGATAAGTGTTAATAACTGTTAATAGATGTTTAATAGATGATGGGTTTATGGTAATAACTGTTGATAATAGTTAATAGATGTTGGATGGTAAAGAAGTGTTGTAGGTGAATAAATCAATCAATATCTGGTTAGAAATTCAAAACGTTAAAAACAAGACATAGAATGTGACGTCTACATTGAACCATCCTAAGCATGAGGAGCAGTGGGCTGACTTGATATCTGTCTCTCAGGGTCGGATGGAATATGCTACAGTGGTGTTGAAACAGCTGCTGGCCGACCTCATCGAGAAGAATCTGGAGAACAGAAACCATCCTAAACTACTTCTGAGGAGGTCGGTGCACCTCCTTCAACCTTTATCCTTCTTACCTTAGACAATGAAATATCTTGGACTGTGTATGATCCAAGGCATTGGTCCTGACCCGAGACCTCTGTGTGTTCAGGACGGAGTCTGTGGCCGAGAAGATGCTGACCAACTGGTTCACCTTCCTGCTGCATCGCTTCCTCAAGGTAACCTGTCGTCTCCTCGTTGGTTCACTTCCTCCTCCTCTTCTCTCTAATAGAGCTTGTTAAGCTCCTCCTCCTCAGTCTGACCGTGACCAATCAGATCAGAGCTGTAACTTGATTTATTCGTAGGAAAATAAAGTGATTGGTTAAAATCCTGCTGCTGATGAGTTTAAGGATTAAACTGTTGTAATGAAGGAATTCAGACCTGACACTGTCTCTCTCTCTCTTTGTCTCTTTTCTGTCTGTCTCTCTACCTGTCTGTCATCCTGTCTCTCTGTCTCTCCATCTCTCTAACTGTCTGTCTGTCTGTCTATTTGTCTTCCCGTCTGTCTGTCTATCTCCCTGTCTATCCATCTCTCTAACTGTCTGTCTGTCTATTTGTCTTCCCGTCTGTCTGTCTATCTCCCTGTCTCTCCATCTCTCTAACTGCCTGTCTGTCTCTCAGGAGTGTGCAGGTGAGCCTCTCTTCATGTTGTATTGTGCCATAAAGCAGCAGATGGAAAAAGGGCCGATAGACGCGATCACAGGAGAAGCTCGTTACTCTCTGAGTGAAGACAAACTGATCAGACAACAGATCGACTACAAGCAGCTGGTAACAGACACACACACACACACCTACACACACACACCTACACACACACACACACACACACACAACTTTAGTGAAAACACTTTGGTCTTATTTTGTTGCATTATATACATTTATATCATTTATGTCCATTTATCCAGTTCAACAACCAATCGATAAAGATGTTTCACTGTGACAACAAAGAGTGTGATGAAGTTCAGACAGACACTCTCTCTCTCTCTCTCTCTCTCTCTCTCTCTCTGTCCCAGACTCTGATGTGCATCCCTCCGGAGGGTGAGACAGGTACAGAGGTCCCGGTGAAGGTGTTGAACTGTGACACGGTGACTCAGGTCAAAGACAAGCTGCTGGACGCTGTTTATAAGGGGATCCCGTTCTCTCAGAGACCTCAGGCCGACGACATGGACCTCGGTAAGAACTGTCTCACTGTCTCACTTCCTGTCTGAGGATCATGACATCATGTGACCACGCTCTGTGTGTTTGTGATGTCAGAGTGGCGTCAAGGTCGACTGACCAGGATCATCCTGCAGGACGAAGACGTGACCACCAAGATAGAGAGCGACTGGAAGAGACTGAACACACTGGCTCACTACCAGGTGCACACTCACTGATACACACACACACACACACTGGCTCACTACCAGGTGCACACTCACTGATACACACACACAGTTATAAAACTTTGGTTTTATAACTAAAAACAAGGTTTTGATTATTTGAATTATATTCAAAACAAATCTGCTCTTTCAGCTTTGCATGCTGGGATATCTGAAGGAGTCTTAAATGGCCGGGCGACATATATTTTGTTGTCATCTTGTTCTTCTTATGTCTGCAGTTCAAATAAATATCTCAGATTAATTATTCTGAATGTTTGTGAGGATCATTTCTGTCACATTAAAACAGTTACTTTGCTAATATTGTAAATATGAAGCCAGTAGAATCAGAGGAACACGTTCTGTGGTTGAAGACGATGGCGGTCTGAGCTCTTCATCAGCAGTGACACAGTGTTTGAGACCGAGTCCAGATCCTGGACCAGATAAGACTCGACCCACTGCTGGATCGCTGGTGGACCGCTGGTGGACCGCTGGTGGATCGCTGGTGGATCGCTGGTGGACCGCTGGTGGACCGTTGGTGGACCGCTGGTGGACCGCTGGTGGACCGCTGGTGGATCGCTGGTGGACCGCTGGTGGACCGCTGGTGGATCGCTGGTGGACCGCTGGTGGATCGCTGGTGGATCGCTGGTGGATCGCTGGTGGATCGCTGGTGGATCGCTGGTGGACCGCTGGTGGACCGCTGGTGGACCGCTGGTGGACCGCTGGTGGATCGCTGGTGGACCGCTGGTGGATCGCTGGTGGACCGTTGGTGGACCGCTGGTGGACCGCTGGTGGATCGCTGGTGGACCGCTGGTGGACCGCTGGTGGACCGCTGGTGGATCGCTGGTGGATCGCTGGTGGACCGCTGGTGGATCGCTGGTGGATCGCTGGTGGACCGCTGGTGGATCGCTGGTGGATCGCTGGTGGACCGCTGGTCAGCTGTTTGACTGATGTGTCTCTGTGTGTTGCTAGGTAACGGACGGCTCTCTGGTGGCGCTGGTCCAGAAGCAGGTTTCTGCCTACAATATCGCCAACTCCTTCACCTTCACCAGATCTCTGAGCAGATACGGTACTCTCTCTCACACACACACACACTACCACTCACACACTCACTCACTCACACTCACTCACACACTACCACTCACTCACTCACACACTACCACTCACACACACACTCACTCACACACTACCACTCACACACACACTCACACACTCACTCACTCACACACACTCACTCACACACTACCACTCACACACTCACACACTACCACTCACACACTCACTCACTCACACACTACCACTCACTCACACACTACCACTCACACACACACTCACACACTCACTCACTCACACACACACACACTCACA
>NW_022281987.1:0-4733 GCF_004355925.1 Anarrhichthys ocellatus | reverse complement strand
CACTACCACTCACACACTCACTCACTCACACACTACCACTCACACACTCACACACTACCACTCACACACTCACTCACTCACACACTACCACTCACTCACACACTACCACTCACACACACACTCACACACTCACTCACTCACACACACACACACTCACAAACTCACTCACTCACTCACTCACTCACTCACACACACTCACTCACTCACTCACTCACACACACACACACTCACTCACTCACACACACACACACACACACACTCACTCACTCACTCACTCACACACACACACACACACACACACACACACTCACTCACTCACTCACTCACTCACTCACTCACTCACACACACTACCACTCACCAGGTAACGTTTCTTCGTGTCTCAGAGTCGTTACTTCGTACCTCCAGCAGTCCAGACAGTCTGAGATCCAGAGCTCCCATGATCACCCCGGACCAGGAGACAGGTACTGTAGTTGTAGTATAATCATCAGCAGTAGTAGTATTAGTAGTAGGGTATAATCAGCAATAGTGTTAATAGTAGTAGTACTAGCGTTTGTATTAGTATTAGTAGTAGTAGTAGTAGTAGTAGTTGTAGTAGTCAAGCAACATTGACTACGTTTACATGTTAAAGACAATAGAGCTACCACTTTAGTAGTCGTAGTACTGAGCAGTACTGTAGACCGTGTACTGTACTATAGACTGTGTACTGTGTGTACTGTACTGTAGACTGTGTACTGTGTGTACTGTACTGTAGACCGTGTACTGTGTGTACTGTACTGTAGACCGTGTACTGTGTGTACTCTACTGTGTGTACTCTACTGTGTGTACTCTACTGTTGCCTACTGTGTGTGCTTTCAGGGACTAAACTGTGGCACCTGGTGAAGAATCACGAGCACAGTGACCAGAGAGAAGGAGACCGAGGCAGCAAGATGGTTTCTGAGATCTACCTGACCAGACTGCTGGCTACCAAGGTACCGATCAGTGAGACGAGTCATCACCTGTCGCTCTCTCTGCGCTCGTTTCCTGTTTACATATCATTTTCATATATTACAGGATTCTATTTTAGAAAGAAGAGCTGAGTGGAGAGGTAGCTAACATGCTGAACAGTTCACACAAAAGGGCACATTAACATGTTGACCTGATTATGGTTCTAGATTTAAAAAGTCAGAGGATCACCAAAGTTATTATGATGCATCCTGAGGGGAACATGAACGATGAACCACATCTCATCAACATCCATCCAATAGTTGTTGACATGGTCTTCCATCCTTAGCCCTTTTTTTCTTTGTTTGTTTGTGTAACGTAGCGTGATACATTTATTTTGTAATTATTTAGACATTTGATTCGTGGGTAAGATATTTAATCTGGTGCTTTTGGTCCTCCCACCACCAGGGGACGCTGCAGAAGTTTGTGGACGACCTGTTTGAGACGGTGTTCAGCACCGCCCACCGGGGCTCTGCTCTGCCATTGGCTATCAAATACATGTTCGACTTCCTGGATGAGCAGGCCGACAAACGACAGATCACCGACCCGGACGTCCGACACACCTGGAAGAGCAACTGGTGAGAGAAAATCAAAAGAAAATGACGTTTTCTCACACAAGACATGGAGAATATGTTTGATAAATGTTTATTTTGTGTGTGTCTGCAGCCTTCCTCTCAGGTTCTGGGTGAACGTCATTAAGAACCCTCAGTTCGTGTTTGACATCCACAAGAGCAGCATCACCGACGCCTGTCTGTCGGTCGTCGCTCAGACCTTCATGGACTGCTGCTCGACGTCCGAACACCGGCTCGGCAAAGACTCTCCGTCCAACAAGCTGCTCTACGCTAAAGACATCCCCAACTACAAGAGCTGGGTGGAGAGGTAGCTAACATGCTAACTAGCTTATATCCTATAATACACAGTGTACGAGCTGGGTGGAGAGGTAGCTAACATGCTAACTAGCTTATATTCTATAATACACAGTGTACGAGCTGGGTGGAGAGGTAGCTAACATGCTAACTATCTTATATTCTATAATACACAGTGTAAGAGCTGGGTGGAGAGGTAGCTAACATGCTAACCAATTCACAACCAAGAAAATAACCTACAATGAGTTCAAATGGAATAAAACTAAATCACTAGAAAGCTATTATTAGTGTTCCAAATAGACTCCATCAATAAGAGAACTGCTGATGTGATATGACATGAATCATATTAATTAGCGTTGTCTGTTAGGACAAAACGTAAAATAAATTACACAATTAGTACTGGAGACTGAGGTAATTATCAGCTTAAATGAACCTTAAAACAACATAGTTTGAAGTTATACTGTGTGTGTGTGTGTCCGTCCGTCCGCCCCCCCCCCTGCAGGTACTACAGGGATATTGCGAAGATGCCCAGCATCAGTGATCAGGACATGGACGCCTACCTGGTGGAGCAGTCCCGTCTGCACGGCACCGAGTTCAACACACTGAGCGCGCTCAGTGAGCTCTACTTCTACATCAACAAGTACAAGGAAGAGGTGAGGGGGGGGGGGTGTCAGGGATTCAAACCGTTAGATTTATGATCCGTTGCACCACTAGTGCTAGATGAAACGTAAAGGTACAACTCAACCTCAACATTCATAAAATCCATCCAACCAGCCTCCTCATCCTGTCAGCTGATGGTTGGAAGTTACAATGAATGAAGAGCTTCGTGGTGTTTGGACTCCTTTAACTCCTTTAGCACCGAGACTTCAGACTCTCAATCCCTGAAGACATTTCATACAAAGCCCAAAACTGCCACTAAATGAAAAGTCAGGGAATCACTAAAGTTCATTGGGATTCGTCCATTAGGAACTATAAATATCTGTAGACAATGTCATGGCCATCCATCTAATCTTCATTGGGATGTTTCACGCTGGGGCCAAGGTGTCAAACTGACCGGAACCAGAACCCCGTTGAGCCTAAAAGTGTTGTAACCTGATGCACAGACCGCCTTTAAATATTCAGAGCACATTCTGGATACGGACACCGGTCCATCAGTGATGTTAGAGACACATTTAAATTATTATTTCTTGTCTTTCCTCTCCGTCTCTGCAGATCCTGACGGCGTTGGACCGGGACGGGTACTGTCGCAAACACAAACTGAGGCACAAACTGGAGCAAGCCATCAACCTGATGTCTGGGAGCAGCTGAGAGGAAGGGGGGGGGGATCGAATGGACTGATGGGGTGGGATGGGGGAGGGTGGGGGAGGGTAAGAAGAAGAATGGGGAAGTGAAGGCATTCTGTTTATCTGAACTGTTTGAACAGTCAGCTGATCTGCCAATGGCTGTCAGACCCTTTAGCGATCAATCCAACAGCAATTTACCGATTGATTGATTTGAAGACTGATTAACTGGACGGCCTGGGACCCCCGACTACCTCCGGTTGGGTTTGGGGCAGAAAATCAGTTTCCAAACTGGTGACTTCAACGTGGACTGAAGTCATTTTGTGGGCAAAAAAACGAACAACCAAACCTTCTGTTGGTTTAGATTTAAATTCAATAGCAGGGATCAAAGCAAAGGGGGGGCCTTGGAATAGACCTGGAAACTAAAGACTGAGTCAGGTGACCTGAGGACTAATCGATCCTGACTTCAGGACTCCCAGCTCGGACGCTGGATCGAAAAGCAAAAAGGTCAAGTCAAGTCTCCGTTAACAAGCTACGGACTTCATCCTTTGAAAAGACCTTGATCGGGTGTAAAGGATCAGGAACCGAGGGGTCATAGGAAGAACCCAACAGGTTTCACTTTACCTTGAGAGTCCCATCGAAGTCCGGAACGAATCCGGGGCTGAATACCAAAAAGGTCAAGTGGAGGTTTTGAATCCTCGAGTTGGAAACGTCCGGATTCACTGCGAGACGTTCAATGTCAAGCTTTAAGGAAGGAAGTCAAACGAAGGGTTGGCGAAGGATTCGGGAAAGGTTGTTTCAAGCTTTAACGAAGAAGGAAGCAAATATAAACTGATGACCTGCCCTCAACCTTGAAATCCCTGCTTGGTCTTAAAGCGATGAACAATAGGAATTCATCTTCAGAGGAAGTGAAATAAAGACTCTCGATTTGACTTGACCTTTGACCGATCGGCCGAGCCTCATCAGGATTCTAGAGGTTTCTAAGTTGCTATATAACCACTCGATGTTTCTTCTCTGGACAATCACTCTGTACCACAGCACACTGAGCCCGATGCCTACCGACCGACCAGTACCTGTGTCCATGAACCCGTCCTCTTTTCCTATCCCTTCCATCCTCAACTCCTCAGAATTTCACCACCTTCTTTGCTTTACCTCGTTTCCTCTCTATCTTCCACCTCTCCTTTCCTTCCTTACCAGTTTCCTCTCACCCCCCCCCCCCAATCGACCCCGCTCATTGGTCAGTCCTGCTGGCCTCTGGCCATCCTATTGGCCAGGAAGACTCTTTAGTAATTTACTGCCCGACCAATCAAGACTGTGGAATTCGCCCAGAATCATGAATAATTAAAAGGAAATTAATCCAGAAAGACGTTTTGAATACATTCCAGCACACAGGCACAGGTCTGTAGACGAGCAGGTTGGCTAACGCTAACGTGGACCGACCGCCAGTTTTTTTTCAGGACCAGAACGACCTGGAAAATCGGGGTTCTGGATTCGGCACCAAGTCGGTGAACTTTTGTCGCCGTTTTTTTGGTTGCGGATCGCTTCATTGTCGAGCCTTGCACACACATGCACGCGCACACACACACACACACACACACACACACA
>NW_022281986.1:4117-8926 GCF_004355925.1 Anarrhichthys ocellatus | reverse complement strand
AACACCCCAGTTGATGTACATTTCTGTAAGAGATCTGAGTACATCTTCCACCCCTGTCTGAACCCCGTGTTTAGTAAACAGATGATTGGATACACTCCCAACAGCAGATTCACATGATCAGCTTACCTTTCCCAGAGTCCTCTGAGGATGCCGTCAGGTTGAGGTCAAGTCTTCCCTTCTTCTCCGTTGGTTCTTCCTCTCCATGTTCGCTGGCCTTCCTCTTCACTCCTCTCGCACTGCAGTATTCCTCAGAGGTGGTTGGGTCGTCACTTTCTGAAAGCCTTCTCCTTTTGATGAGGGTTTCACTATCCGGATCGGTCTTTCTTTTAACCCCCCTAGTCGTGTCATCCTTTACGGGAGCTGAACTTTTTGGCCACAAGATATTGCCCATGCTGATATAGTTGTGAACTATTTATATATATATAGAGATATATACACGATAACTTCAGAGCAACCGGTGTGTCGAACTGCTGCTTGAATCTAACTGACTGAATTTGCCAATGTGTGTGTGTATCTGTGGTGAACGGAATGTGGGACATGATGAGTGGTTCTATCATGAGGTCATGTCTGTACCATCAAAGTCAATGTTCCGGAATATGCAAATTAGGGTTTAGTGCTTTTATTTGAATTGTGTGTGTATATTTGTATAGGTGGTTATCCACTGAAACGATTCATACAATGCATAAAATACACAAGTGTACAATGGTTGATATTGACTCCCTCTCAGTCATCTGGATGACTTTACCTATTGAAATGCCCTTAGGTTGTTTTTATGAACTATTCATATTGATCTAAAGTCAAACATTTTAAGGAATAAATGCAAAACTATTTTTTGCTTTCTGGTTGGCAATGTTGTTCTGTCTGTCAAGCCACCATTTTGGTCCAGAGTGAAATATCTCAACAACTGTTGGATGGGTTGAACTTTGGTCCTATCTATCCTACTGACTTTAGGTCAGGGGTCTCAAACTCATTCTGGGCCACTCTGGGTCACTCTGGGCCACATCAGCATCACGGTCGCCCTCAAAGGGCAACTTCTCCTACCATATTGTTAAATAACTCTCTGCATTTGATTATTGTTTATTCAAGTGTAAAAATATTGTACATGCAGTTATATTTAAATTTTGTATTATACTATATTGATCCCTTTAAGGGGGAAATTTGTCTCTGCATTTGACCCATCCCTGAATATAGGGAGCAGTGGGCTGCCAATGACAGGCGCCCGGGGAGCCTGGGGTTCAGTGTATTGCTCAGGTACACTTGGACAAGTGGCCGCGCGGCACCCGGGGATTCTTTAGCTAAAACTCCCTAAACCGTTTCCCATTCATTTTCAATGGTAGTCCTAAACCACTAGGGATGTAATATATCTTTGGCCACCAGCAGCGCTGTGGTGCCGTTTTGCGAGTGAAAGACTTTCTCCGGCGACAGCCCGGATATTCTGGAGCTCTTCGCTTTGTGGACGCTACGTTAAAAGGCAAGTAGTCATTAAGATGAACAACAATGAATTAAAATGTCATGGTAATTAGTCTGGGCGCTGTCTGACATTCACGTGAAAGCTATAAAGATAAAGTTCGCCGTGTTTCTTCAGTTTTATTGTTCATACCGGTTCATTCATGTCCGACTTTGTTGTGCTTTTGTGGCCGAAAGTATCAAGTTAACACGAACGTGCATTTAAATATATGATTTAACGTTTACTGCTGTACGTCGGTGAATATAGAGGCTGACCAGCGGCCCGTTAACGTTAGATATACTCTGGACGTTACTTTACGGACACGTAACGAAAGAACAACAAGCTGTGACCGGACCCGGTGCTTCATTTGAATCACGTTAACGTTAAATAAACACGCACGTCTCCGTTGTATCACGTCACGAATCGTCATTAATGCATGTAGTTCATAGTTATGTACATTAACTGCTCCACGTGTGTTTGACAGCATTAGTTACTAGTTACTTATCTTGTTGTCCTATGAATTGATACCAGTCATGATGAGGGTACATATCACTCTTTGTTTTCTTATATGGATAAAAAGAAACAATATGTATGTATGAAACTGCTGTGTTACTAACACCTGAATGCATGTGTTTGAAGTGTGCCATGTTGCTTCACCTGCCTAGGTTACATCATAATGACTGTCTACTGAATATTAACCCATTGAAATATAAACACACGTGTATGAATGAAGTATATTCTTTATATATTAATGTGAGAAACGGTGAGTTTACTTTTGTATTTTTTGAAAGCACTACAGCTCTGAAGCATCACATGTCAAGAACGTCAGACCGGTTTCTCTTCTACCCTTTCTATCCAAGCCACAGGAAGGTGCTGTCTTCAACCAACTGTCTTCCTATCTCCACCAGAACAGCCTCTTGGACCCCCACCAGTCCGGGTTCAAGGTGGGTCACTCGACAGAGACAGCCCTCCTTGCGGTGACAGCGTCCCTCTCTCCTCTGTCCTAATTCTCCTGGACCTGTCTGCGGCGTTTGACACAGTGAACCACCAGATCCTCCTCTCCAACCTCGAGGGGATGGGTGTCTCAGGCTCTGCACTCTCCCTGTTTGCATCCTGACACTTACCTGTGTGGGCAGACCAAAATAAACTGCAGACTGAATTGTGCACAGTATGCACGGCGCACGGCATTGCATGGGGTGCACAGCGCATGTAAAACGGTTACCTGTGTGGACGGAAATTAATATAGGAAATTAATATAATGAAGACTGGCGGTGCACTGGTGCACGGCAGATATAATACAACTACATGTATGGGCAGAAAACAATCGGATGTAAAGGGAATCAAAGGAAGCGTGACGGCGCACAGGCCACACGGGGGCGGCTGTATACAGCCTTCAGAGCCCCTCCCCTCTCTGCTCCCTGTCAAGAGGAAACATGTGATCATGTCATGAGGTTTGACTCTATCGGTTTTCATTCAACGTTTTTGTTAGACAGAGGAGTTTTTCTTGCAATTGGTTGCAAAATTGAGCAAAAATGCATCAATTTGCCTATTTCAGGTCAGGGTTTTGTGGCTACATATATTTGGGTGTATTGTATGATACGAAGTCAGGACAGGACCCGATTTGTCGCTTTTATTAATTCATACAAGAAGAAAAAGGCAAGCTTTTGTATTTCCTCCCCTTCTCAGAAGCTGGTGAGACTTTCACAACTTAAGGTTCTCTCAGAGTCGAACCTCCGACCCCTGCGTCCTAAAGATCTGCGCATGCGCACTGGAAGTTTACGTTGTGTGCAGTTACGCTAACCATTCGGCCACGGAACGTAACCGTAGCTCACAACGTGAAAACAAAGCTATAGATCCAGGTTACATCCACGAAAAAAAAGTTAACTTACTCTTAACGTTGAATGACTCGTTTTTGCAAGGGCGACACAAAACTGCAGAAAACAAAGCCTCAAATTCAATTCAATTCAATATTTTAAATCATACATGCCATTTTGTGACAACAAAAGTTTAAGCTGTTGCAAGTAACTCCACAATTTATCCTTTTAACATTGTTAAGCTGTCTATGTTTGCAAATTCATATTCAAATGCTAATATATTGCATCCCGTGTACTGTATGGTAACTATAGCCACACCCAACTCTCACCTGCACCTGAGTTTGGGAATTAGTCAGTTGATGGATTTAAGACCTTAAAACTGTTTTGGACTGAGTTATTTGGTGGATCATAGTTATTAAGACAAATAATAAATCTTTCTATTCATTATTTTTTGTTTGGGTGGCACGTTTCACTGCTCTGATTGAAAGAAAAGATTACCCAATTTGCATTCACTACTATGAATACGATGTACTATACTATAACGTTTTTATGACTTTTTTATGACATGCTATACTATGACTTTATTCAATATTCTATACTACTTATATAGACTTGTTTATGACTTAGAGCAGCGGTTCCCAAACTTGTTAGGCCGCGCACCCCCTTCTACATCCCGACCAGGTTCACGCACCCCCAATCCCCCACACCTTAAAAAAAAAAAACCAACAGAGCCTATTTATAGCCGCATACAAATCGGACCAATGAGAGAACAGTTTGCTCGCGCGTGGTGTTTGTTTACAAGATAAAAAAGACAAAAAATCTTCCTGCACCGTGCCTTCGAAAAGGTAACGGACGTACACCAGAAGATTGGCCAGATTGGCCACATCTGTGGCTCGTCAGTGTTGTTGGACACCGGGATCGTGTCCAACTTTTTTTGCTTCTCTCTCTCTCCAATCATACATTCCACCATCTCTTTGGCGATTGTGTGAGGTAGCCCCTTTCTTGCTATTCTGTAACTGACCAGATATCAAGCCCGTAGTGCATGTTTTGTAGACCCAACACATGAATGAGACTGCAGATCTTTTTGGCTGTTTTGTAACTCCTCCAATTTCGATATAAAAAATGTAAGGGCCTTTTGACTTGCACTGGCATGCTTGGTGTTCAGGTGGCGACGTAAATAAGAGGGCTTCAGACAGCTGTTAGCCAGAACCTCACTGCACACCACGCACTGTGGCTTTGGACAATCTGCATTGCCAATCCAAGTGAAGCCCAGACCCAGATCATTTTCATCATATTTCCTCTTTTTTTCCCAGTCTGATGCTCACTCTCCTTTCCTCTTTTTTTCACCTTGACTCCGCGATGGACCTATGTGCTCCCGATTTGTCTGTGCTATCCCTTCCTCCTTTTCGGTCTCCTCCGTCTCATCTTTCTCTGACTCCTGCTCGATTTCTTCTCCCAGTCTCTTCCCAACGCACCTCTCCGTTTCTCTCGCCTCCGATTCCTCTCTCTCTCTCTCTCTCTCTCTCTCTCTCTCTCTCTCTCTCTCTC
>NW_022281986.1:1875-4107 GCF_004355925.1 Anarrhichthys ocellatus | reverse complement strand
CTCTCTCTCTCTCTCTCTCTCTCTCTCTCTCTCTCTCTCTCTCTCTCAATTCAATTCAATTCAATTCAATTCAAATTTTGCTTTATTGGCATGAAAGTTTAAAAAACAGTATTGCCAAAGCATCAAAAAAATGTAACATCCAATAACATCAATACACAACAATGTTAATATAACAATAATATTAATACAACATCTCAAAAGTGGTCTGAGACGGAGCCCCCATTGCTCCCAAGTTACCTGTAGGCCACCGCAGCTCTCCGACATCGAAGCAAAGGGAGGAGCGAAGTGAGAGAGAGAGATCCATGGATAGATAGATCTCTCCGTTTCTCTCCCAATTCAACCCAAACTCAGATCTGCTCCATTGGCATGAACGCCCAGGAACGGCATCGCCAAAGCGTCAACTACTGTCCCTCAGGTTGTGGCATGTTAGTACATACTGGGCAGCAAGGTCTGCCCTCTCTCCTTCTCCTAGGAGGACTTTTAATTTTGAGATATCACTAGATTTTTTAAAATCTGAAATCACAGAGTCAAATTTGTTTAGGTAGATGTTCCTAATTTTATGGAATGTTTTGCATTTTAGGAGGAAGTGCATCTCCGTCTCAACCTCACCGGTCCCACAGTGACCACATGTTCTATTCTCTCTTGGTTGCCATGACTTTTTGTGTCGTCCTGTTTCAATCTCCAGTTTGTGGTCACTGAGCCTGTATTTGGTGAGGTTCTGTCTCTGTTTTATATCTCTGACAGTAGAGAGATACCCTGCCAATTCATAGTCTCTCTCTAGGGCCAGATAACATTCTAGTCTGCTTTGGCCCCCAGTTTCCTCTCTCCAGTGCTCCAGTGCTTCTTTACATCTCGCCATGATGTGTTTTACTCTGGTTGGTGTTTGGAGAGCAGTGTTGTTGAGAGACTGGTCCCCGTGTGTCTGAGAGGAGGCAGTTAGTCTCAGCACCAGCTGACATAGGGGACTCTTCTCTGGGCTCAGCTCTTGGCTTTGGAGGGCTTTGGAGTGGAGGGTGTCTGGGGGGCTGGATTTAAGGTGATTGAAGAATGTGAGTGCTCTCTTTTGAATGTTAATGATCAGTGGGTATCGGCCTAGTTCTGCTCTACATGCATTTGTTGGTGTGTTTCTGTGTACGTGTAAAATGTGTCTGCAGAATTCTGCGTGTAGAGACTCTGTTAGATGTTTGTCCCAGCGGGTATAACTGATGACTTGAGTGGACCCCATACTTCACTACCATACAGCACAATGGGCTGGATGACACTGTTAAAGATTTTAAGCCAGATTTTAATTGGGTTTTGAGAATTATAAAATGTTCTCTTAATTGCGTGTAGAGCTCTTCGAGCTTTTTCTTTTAGTGCATTTACTGCCATGTTGAAGCTCCCTGATGCAGTTATGGTTATACCAAGGTAGGTATAACTCATACTATGTTCAATCATGTTGGTGTTTATGGTAAACTGGTATTTGTTCTCCTGACATCTGGGGCGTTTTTGGAAAATCATGACATTGGTTTTCTTCGTTTACTGCCAGGGCCCAGTTGGCAGTGAGATGGAAAACAACAAACCATAACTATCCTTGTTGTCTGTGTAGGGTTTTGTCCTGAGGAGCATACTCTTAAAACTGTAAATCACACCATTTAAGTTTGGAATTCATCCCACGTCACTGTGTGAATGTAAATGTATGTTTGTACATTTATTATGCATATGTGATTACCTTAATGTCACCACAATATTTCAGTTACTTGATTGTCATGTGTAATCTCTCCAAATATTATTGTAAACCCCCACAAAAAATCTGCTCACAACAAACAACTGTAAATTGAGCATTCAATTATTATTAAATATATATTGTGACCATAATCGACATCAATCAACATAAAAAATCATATTGCTATAACAATTTTGGCCATATTGTCCAGCCCTGTGGGAGAACACTAACAAGTTGATCTTTACATTGTAATCAGTCCCGCTCAACGTTGGCATGAGGGTAATCAGCAGAGTAACAGCGATGAGTGTCAGGTCATGATGTCGCTGCATGAACATGATTACACGTTGTGCTGGAAACACAGCTCAGCTAAGGCTTTGCTACATTTATGTGTATGATTATCTTTCCAGTTATCACAAAGAGCTCACGAAGAAATAACTGTTTGATTACTTGTATTTGCATTTTTTTGTATTGTTGCAAGTCAACGTTGGAATATGAATAATGGCAAACAGGTAGGTAGAGATGAAAAA